>NC_057800.1:644365850-644505705 GCF_018294505.1 Triticum aestivum
ATAACTTAGGCGAGTACTTGGACTGCAGCTAAGCCTCCGAGTGGAAGTCTGGCTTACCACTCGGTAGGATTTTTATAACTTAGGCGAGTACTTGGACTGCAGCTAAGCCTCCGAGTGGAAGTCTGGCTTACCACTCGGTAGGATTTTGATAACTTAGGCGAGTACTTGGACTGTAGCTAAGCCTCCGAGTGGAAGTCTGGCTTACCACTCGGTAGGATTTTGATAACTTAGGCGAGTACTTGGACTGCAGCTAAGCCCCCGAGTGGAAGTCTGGCTTACCACTCGGTGGGATTTTGATAACTTAGGCGAGTACTTGGACTGCAGCTAAGCCTTCGAGTGGAAGTCTGGCTTACCACTCGGTAGGATTTTATTTAATCTTAGGCGAAACAGATTCGCAGCTAAGCCTCCGAGTGGGAGTCCGGCTCACCACTCAGTAAGGATTTTTACAAACTTAGGCGAAACGGATTCGCGGCTAAGTCACCCACTGAGGGGAAAATTTTATTGGACAAAATAAAAAGTGACAAAAATTATGGAGGAACTATGACACTATTATTTTGAAATCCATGAACTACAGGAGTACTTTATTGCAACTCATCCGAGTGATAAACTTAGGTGTAAAATGGGCGAAGTAGTTCCGCGTTCCAAGCTCGGGGCTCGTCGGTATTATGTTCGACGTTGTAAAGACGGTACGCCCCGTTGTGGAGAACTTTGGTGACGATGAAGGGTCCTTCCCAAGAAGGAGCAAGCTTGTGATGTTTCTTCTGATCCACTCGGAGAACTAAATCTCCTTCCTGGAAGGCTCGACCCCTCACATTTCTGGCGTGGAAACGACGCAAATCTTGTTGGTAGATGGTCGATCGGATCAGAGCCATCTCCCTTTCTTCCTCTAAAAGGTCGACTGCGTCTTGCCGCGCTTGTTCAACTTCTGCTTTGTTGTAGATCTCAACTCGAGGAGCATTGTGGAGAAGATCACTCGGCAAGACTGCTTCAGCTCCGTAGACCAAGAAGAATGGAGTTCTTCCGGTCGACCGATTAGGTGTGGTCCGCAGTCCCCAAAGCACCGAGGGAAGTTCGTCGACCCAAGCTCCAGCTGCATGCTTGAGATCACGCATCAGTCGGGGTTTCAATCCCTTGAGAATCAGGCCATTGGCTCGCTCTGCTTGTCCATTCGTCTGCGGATGGGCGACTGAAGCATAGTCGACTCGTGTGCCTTGAGAGTTGCAGAAATCCCTGAATTCCTCCGAGTCAAAGTTCGACCCATTATCCGTAATGATGCTGTGCGGGACTCCATATCTGAATATCAGTTCCCTGATGAAACTAACAACAGTACCGGCGTCAAGGTTCTTGATTGGTTTAGCCTCAATCCACTTGGTGAACTTGTCGACTGCCACCAGTACGTGCGTGAAGCCACTCCGACCTGTTCTCAAAGGACCAACCATGTCGAGCCCCCATACTGCGAAAGGCCAGACGAGTGGGATGGTCTTCAGAGTTGATGCAGGCTTGTGCGACATATTCGAGTAGAACTGACATCCCTCGCACTTATCCACAATTTCCTTTGCCATCTCATTCGCCTTCGGCCAGTAAAATCCGGCTCGGTATGCTTTGGCCACGATGGTCCGAGAGGACGCATGATGACCACAGGTCCCCGAGTGAATATCATTAAGGATGATTCGACCTTCATCTGGTGTTATGCACTTCTGACCAACTCCAGTCGCGCTTTCTCTATATAACTGTCCTTTGATTACGGTAAAGGCTTTAGATCGACGGACGATCTGTCGAGCCTCTTCGTCATCCTCCGGAAGCTCTTTTCTCAGGATATACGCGATATACGGAACTGTCCAGTCGGGAATGACCACCAAGACCTCCATGACCAAGTCGACCACTGCTGGGACTTCAACCTCAGTCGGATCTGTGGCACTCTTGGGCTGTGGAGCCTCTTCGGTGAAAGGATCTTCTTTGACTGACGGAGTGTGTATATGCTCCAAGAACACACCATTCAGAATGGCTCCTCTCTTGGAACCTATCTTTGCTAGATCATCAGCTGCTTGATTTTTCAGTCGGGGTATATGATGGAGCTCCAACCCCTCAAATTTCTTTTCCAGCTTCCTCACTGCACTGCAGTATCTAGTCATGGCTGGGCTTCTCACGTCCCACTCCTTCATCACTTGGTTGACCACTAAATCTGAATCGCCATAGACCATCAGGCGACGGACGCCGAGTGAAATGGCCATGCGCAATCCGTATAAGAGGGCCTCATACTCTGCCTCATTGTTGGAGGAATCAAAGTGAATCTGGAGCACATATCTGAGCTTATCTCCTCTGGGGGAAACCAGGACAACCCAAGCACCGGAACCATTCAACATCTTAGAGCCATCAAAAAACATGGTCCAATGCTCCAAGTGAACTTCAGTCGGCTGCTGCTGTTCAATCCACTCGGCGAGGAAATCTGCTATTGCCTGGGACTTAATGGCTTTCTTTGCCTCAAACTTGATATCAAGGGGAAGAAGTTCAATCGCCCATTTCTCCACTCGACCAGTTGCATCTCTGTTGTGCAAAATCTCTGATAATGGAGCGTCGCTGACGACTGTGATGGAATGATCAGAGAAATAATGAGCAACCTTCTTTGTGGTCATGTAAATTCCATACACAAGCTTCTGATAATGAGGATATCTCTGCTTGGATGGAGTCAAGACTTCAGACAAATAATACACTGGGCGCTGAACTTTGAAAGCTTTTCCTTCTTCTTCCCGCTCGACCGTAAGCACTGTACTGACGACTTGTCTTGTAGCTGCGATATAAAGCAACAGAGGCTCTTTGCTGATTGGAGCAGCAAGCACCGGCTGGGTGGAGAGCAGAGCTTTTAGCTCGGCAAACGCTGCATCAGCTTCTGGAGTCCACTCGAACTTGTCTGCCTTCTTCATCAGTCGGTAAAGAGGCAATGCCTTTTCACCGAGTCGTGAGATGAATCGACTTAATGCGGCCAAGCATCCAGTAAGCTTCTGGACATCGTGCACTCGCACAGGGTGTTTCATTCGGAGAATAGTGCCGATCTTTTCTGGATTAGCGTCGATCCCTCGCTCGGAAACGAGAAAACCGAGTAACTTGCCACCAGGAACTCCGAATGTGCACTTTGATGGATTGAGCTTGATATCATACCTTCTGAGGTTGGCAAATGTTTCGGCGAGGTCAGCGAGCAGGTCGGAACCTTTTCGTGACTTGATGACGATATCATCCATATACGCTTCCACATTCCGACTGATTTGAGTGAGTAGACACTTCTGAATCATTCGCATAAATGTGGCTCCGGCATTCTTGAGGCCGAATGGCATGGTGATATAGCAGAAGCACCCGAATGGAGTGATGAAAGCTGTTTTTACCTCGTCGGGTCCGTACAGACGGATCTGGTGGTACCCGGAGTAGGCGTCTAGAAAAGACAATCTCTCGCATCCCGCGGTCGAGTCAACAATTTGATCTATGCGAGGGAGAGGAAAATGATCTTTCGGGCAGGCCCGGTTGATGTGCTTGAAATCAATGCACATTCGGAGTGATTTGTCCTTCTTAGGAACCATGACGACATTAGCGAGCCACTCGGAGTGGTATATCTCTCGGATAAATCCTGCCGCCAATAGTCGAGCCACTTCCTCACCAATGGCTTTTCTCTTCTGGACGGCGGACCGCCGAAGATGCTCTTTGACTGGTTTTGCAGATGAGTCGACTCTTAGGTGATGCTCAGCCAGTCCCCTGGGAACACCTGGCATGTCAGCGGGCTTCCATGCAAAAATGTCCCAGTTCTCACGGAGGAACTGGATGAGCGCTTCTTCCTATTTCGGGTCGAGTGTTGTGGAGATGTGGGTCGGAGCTGCATCGGGGTCGGTCGGGTGAATGTGAACAGGCTTCGTCTCACCGGACGACTGAAATGCAGATTCTGTGGCGGGTTTCTTGGATCGCAGCAAGTCACTCGGATCTGCGTTTTGCTTGTATTCTTCGAACTCGACCGCTGTCACCTGGGAATCAGCAATCTTTGAGCCCTTCTGAAAGCACTCTTCTGCCTTTTTCCGATCACCGGTGACAGTGATCACTCCTTTGGGGCCGGGCATCTTCAATTTGAGGTACACGTAACATGGTCGAGCCATGAACCGTGCATAAGCTGGTCTCCCCAAAATGGCATGATATGCACTCTGAAAATCCACGACCTCAAACGTCAACTTCTCTTTGCGAAAATGTTTCGAATCACCAAACACCATGTCCAGAGCTATTTGGCCGAGTGACTCGGCTTTCTTCCCTGGTATAACTCCATGAAAGCTCATGTTACTGGTGCTCAGTCGGGACATCGGAATGCCCATTCCTTTCAGTGTGTCTGCATACAACAAATTCAGCCCGCTACCACCGTCCATCAGCACTTTTGTCAGTCGAGTGCCTTCGACAACTGGATCGACCACCAAAGCTTGCCTCCCAGGGGTGGCAGTATGAGTCGGGTGATCAGATTGGTCGAATGTGATGGGTGTTTGGGACCATCTCAGATAATTTGCTTTTGCTGGGGTAACCATGTTCACCTCGCGGTTAATGACTTTCAGTCGACTCTTGCTTTCCACATCTGCAAAGATCATTAGAGTGGAGTTGACATGCGGATATCCTTCCTCACTGTCCTCCTTGTCTTCAGCCTTGTCCGACTCCTTTTCCTTGTCTTTAGACTGTTTTCCTTGAAACTGCTGGATCAGGAGTCGACATTGGCGAGTGGTATGTTTTGGGTAAATGATATTCCCCTCTTCGTCTTTCTTCGTGTGGATATGACATGGCATATCCATCACGTTGTTCCCTTCTTTATCCTTTACCTTCTTAGGGTTCCAGGATCCTTTTGGTTTCCCTTTAAACTTTCCATGAGCCACGGCCAGAGCCTATCCAGGAGCTGCCGGTTCAGCCTTCCGCTTCTGTTTCCGACTGGTGTTTCCCTTCTCCGACTGGCTCGGCTTGTGCTTGCCGCTTCGGAGTCGGTCTTCTTCTTCATCGTTGGCGTACTTGGTAGCAATTTCCATCATCCGACTCAAGGTCATGTCTCCGGTTCGACCAAATTTCAAACTCAATTCTCTGTTCTTGACACCATCCTTGAAGGCGCAGACTGCCTGATGATCAGACACATTCTCCACAGTATGGTGCAAAGTGATCCATCTCTGAATATACTCCCTGAGGGTCTCATTGGTCTTCTGCACGCAGACTTGCAGCTCCGTCAATCTAGCCGGTCGCTTGCAAGTTCCTTCAAACGTTCTGACAAACACTCGGGACAGATCTTCCCAAGTGTAAATACTGCTAGGAGGTAACTGATTCAACCACGCTCTGGCAGAACCTTCCAACATGAGGGGCAAATGCTTCATGGCCACCTCGTCATTCCCACCACCAATCTGAACTGCCACTCGGTAGTCCTCAAGCCAAGTTTCAGGCTTAGACTTACCGGTGAACTTGCTGACTCCTGTTGCCAACCTGAAATTGGGAGGAATCACTGCGGCTCTGATAGCTCTGCTGAAACATTCCGGACCAGAAACATGCACTCGACTGCTCGTGGGCGCATCTCTGTCGAGTCCACCTCGACGGGCTCTGTTCCGGTCGACCAAGCCTTGCACGATAATGGATCGCGCGTTGAAGCCTGGTTCTCTGGGGTCGACTGGAACTCTTCGCCCCACACTGAGCTGACGTCTGTCATCTTGCTGCCGAGGAGCGTAAGACCCACCCCTCGGAGGGGAAGTGGGCACTCGACGCCTATCATCTCGGTCGTGTCGGTCTCCATATTGGTCTCGCCGATTCTCGCGCCCCTCACGCCGCGGAGGCGATCTGGGACTGTGAGCCGACTGAACCGTATTCGCAGCGACGGATCGACTGTGAATTCTGTTGCGCGACTGCGACACGGCTGAATTCTGATCTCCTGCTTCCCGGAGCAGATCCCTGATCTGCATCAAGCCTCTGCCAGCTTCCTACTGAGAGGGCTGGATGGAGTCTGCAATACGGGTCGCAGCTGCTAAATTCTGGATTGGGGTTCGATATACCTGAGTCGGCGGGAAGAGTTGACGTCGACTAGCGTCGGGAACTCGTTGCCGCGCGCGCTCGTCGAGTGCTCGCTGAAGATTCTCCAGGCGAGCGCGTTCGGCCAAATTGGCCAAACGTGCCTCCTCCAAGGCGCGAGCCTCGGGGGTTTCTCCTGCGATGGGAGTATGCAGGGCAACCATGTTCCTGCGGTGAAGTTCCTCTCTTTGCAGAGAGTCGAGTGGCTCGGGCTGATACTCTTCGTGGTCTCGTGCGGGGTCGCCTCCGTCGCCTGCCCCACCATCACGGGCAAAGCCAGGGGGGCTGCGAGGCCCATCGACCATCAAGATTTCCGCCGCTGGATCACTGCTATCGCATTCAGATGCAGTCTCTACGGAGCCAGTCGACAGATCGAACAGGCCGTAGAGAGATTCGTCGGGCTCGATTGCCGCAACTTGGGTGGTGGCCGTCTGGCGAGCCACCGCGTGTCTCACCCACCATTGAAGCCTCGACCGACCCGAGCGCTTGCGCTGGCGGGAGACTGGGAGGGTGGTCGATAGGGGAGTCGACTGATATGGGGTCGACGCTTGCCGCAGCAGAACGCCGCGGACACATGCGCGAAAATGCGTCGCACCGTGGACGGGGAGCGCATCGACGTCAAGTGGAGCCTCCTGGAGCCAGGCGGAGTCGTCGGCGACGAAGGTGAGAGCACCGAGACGAATCTCTCGACCCTCGACCAAAACTCCAACAGCGACCATGATGAAAGTACTCGGAAAAATCGCAACTTCTCCACAAAATCGCTAAAACACCCGCCCCACGGTGGGCGCCAACTGTCGTGGATCTAAGTCTGACAGTAGAGTGGGGGGTAGGTATGGAGAGGCAAGGTCCTAGCTATGGAGAGGTTGTAAACACAAGAGATGTACGAGTTCAGGCCCTTCTCGGAGGAAGTAAAAGCCCTACGTCTCGGAGCCCGGAGGCGGTCGAGTGGATTATGTGTATATGGATTACAGGGTGCCGAACCCTTCTGCCTGTGGAGGGGGGTGGCTTATATAGAGTGCGCCAGGACCCCAGCCAACCCACGTAATGAAGGGTTTAAGGTACATTAAGTTCGGGGCGTTACTGGTAACACCCCACATAAAGTGTCTTTACTATCATGAAGTCTACTTAATTACAAGCCGTTGCAGTGCAGAGTGCCTCTTGACCTTCTGGTGGTCGAGTGAGTCTTCGTGGTCGAGTCCTTCAAGTCAGTCGAGTGAGTCCCTCGTAGGTCGACTGGAAGGTGATCTCTTCTAAGGGTGTCCTCGGGCAGGGTACTTAGATCAGGTCTGTGACCCTACCCTAGGTACATGACTCCATCAGAGTGAGCTGAAATTTTTTGGAGGATGGTTATTTGGGCATAGGAAAGCATTGTAGAAAATTGATACCATTTTGACATGCCAAAGTAGTACTTCCTTCACAATTCTCTTCTATGGACAGAAACTTGGGAAAACTAGTGAGAGAGATTGGATGAATGAAATGAGCTCAAAATTGGTGTAGGTAAGTTACTTAGGTATGGTCATGCGCTGGTAAATTTTCAGATCATTTGGGTAAGCCTAGCTAGTACTTACTTCACAAAGCTTCTCTCGAGGTAGAAACTTTGGAAATTTCCCGAGAAAGATTTACTAGGAAAATTGAGCTGAATATTATCATGTGGCAATGATTTGGGTATGGAAGAGTGCCCGAAAAGTTTGAGGGTAATAGGAGGGGTCTATATAACACTTGCTTTGCAACATGCCAATTTGGCCATAAAATATAAATTGAACCTGGGCTCACATAGATGATTTGACTAAGCTGCAATTTGGAGGAGGGTGATAATTTGGGCATATGAAGGAACTGTATAAATTTCATGTCATTTAGAGATATAAAAAAGGTACTTCCTTCACAATGCTTCTAGGTGGACAAAAACTTTGGAAATTTGCCGAGGAAGATTTGCTAGGCAAATGGAGCCGAATTTTGTCATGCGGTAATGATTTGGATAGGAAAGAGTGCACAAAAATTCCGAGGGCAATCAAGAATATATAAATAGCACTTCCTTCATAAAGTGTTATTGTGAACAGAATAGGAAAATGAATATTGTTGAATTAGTTTTGAACTAGGCAAGGAAGGATTTTTACATATTTGATGAAGATATGCCACAAAGAATTTATGAGATTTTTTTGGGAATTTTGGGAATGATAGAAATATAGGTTGCTTCACAACCTAGGGCAAAAACCGCCACATGGACATGACACATAGGCAAAACTGATGAGATGGCGCCTAGTCGTCACAACCCACCACAATCTACAAGGCTATGACCATCTATATTGGTCATCAACAACTAGAAATAAGGCAGCGGACTAGCACTGTTTGCTTTGTGACCATTTCGTGTAAGGAAATTACGACATTTCTGACCAAAATGATCGCAATGGTTTAGGGTTTGGAGCCCCCTGAACAACTTTTGACCAATTGGTCTAAAATGGTCATAAATTTATGACCAATTCTTCGAGGGTCACTGACAAAAGGTCATAAGTTGACATATTTCTTGTAGTGGGTACTTACGATGCTGCCAGGGGCTTCGACCTGGGGCGCTATTAGGGGAGGGCTTCGGCATCTGAATCCAAACCATCTGAGAGGGTTATTTTCTCCCCCGTGGACGCCTCCGCTCCTAGGTCTATAGTGGTTGCCCTCTTCTTCTTCCTCCCGTTAGGGGAGAATTGCTCTCTTCTTCCTCCTCCTCCTCCTCATCTTCATCTCCCTCATGGGAGGAAAGAGCTTCAATATCTCCTGACACGATGTCCGAAGTACCTTTATGGTGAAGGCCACCTTTGGCCTCCTTGCTCTTCTTCTTGGCCTTCTTCTTCGGTGCCTGATAAGGCGCCGGGACCAACATCCTCATTAACAGAGGAGGGGCTGGGTTTTCGGGTAGCGGCGCCGGACACCTGATCTGCTCCGCCTTCACTATCCAGCCTTGAATAAAGCAATGGGTGTTTTAGTATATCCTTCGACTTGTGGACCGAAACTATGTTCAAAGGTAAGAAGCTTACCTCAGTAGCCGGATGTGCGCTGTCAAGACCAATGTCTTCGGTCTTCTCTGGCCACGACTTCTGAGCTTTAGAAGCAGTTTCCAGATCTCTTCGTGTGTTGTATCGAAGAAGCACTACAGGGTCCGGGGCCGTCCAGATTAAATTCCCACATGCGGAGAGGTCGGCATTGGCATGGGAGGATCTGGCGGAAGAGCATCACCTGAATCACGTCGGTGAGACTGGTGTGCTTCTTTATCATACTCTTGATGCGCTTTTGCAGCGTCATCACTTCATCGATTGACCCCCAGTCCAGACCCTTGTTGGTCCAAGATGTGAGCCGCATAGGGGGCCCAGATGTAAATTCAGGAGCGGACTCCCACTCAGTACCGCGGGGCTTGGTGATGTAGAACCACTCCTGCTATCACACCTTCACGGTCTCCACGAAGGCTCCTTTGGGCCAAGTGATGTTGGGGAGTTTGCTCACCATGGCGCCGCCGCAGTCGGCGTGTTGCCCATAAACCACCTTAGGCTTCACATTGAAGACTTTGAGCCACATGCTGAAATGGGGGGGATACGGAGGAGCGCCTCACACACGGCGATGAACGCCGAGATGTGAAGGAAGGAGTTTGGGGCTAGATCATGGAAATCTAGCCCGTAGTAGAACATTAGACCACGGACAAAAGTGTGAAATGGAAACCCTAGGCCGCGGAGAAAGTGAGGGATGAACACAACCCTCTCGCTGGGCTCTGGAGTGGGGATGATTTGCTCTTTGGCCGGGAGCCTGTGTGCGATTCCCGCGTTCAAATACTTCGCCTCCCGAAGTTCCCTAATGTCCTTCTCTGTGACGGAGGAAGCCACCCACTTGCCTTGAGAGCCGGATCCAGACATGGTTGCAAGGATTGGGCGGTGGGGAAGGTGAAAACTTGGGCGCTGGAGCTCGAGGGTGGGAAGGCTGAGGAAGGAAGAAGGCGTGGGGTAAAAAGATGGATCTTTATCCACTTATATAGGCAGTGAATATCAAACACCCCCACTAGCCTTAAAACTCGCCTATTCCCAAGGAGTCGTGTGCATGGCATGGTTGGATTACCCAAACCCGTATTGATGAAAATACCGCAATAAGGGGGCACGATCTCTGTTTTGACAAGATGTGTCAATAGAGGCTGCGCCTCGAAACACAAAGCGAGTGGCCGGAAAAACGGTTCGAAATAATAAAAAGGCCAGACATGACATTTCACCAAAAAAGCTTTTAGTAGATATGCCTTATTAAGTAATGTACCCTTATGGTTGAGGGTTGTGACTATTGTACAGAGCTGGATATAGTTCTCTTGTTCAGAAGACTGCTTTGTATGCGGAGAAGGAACTCGCCTTGCAATGCCGAAGACAATCTGCATGCCGAACACATCATCATAGAAGACTGGTTCAGGGGCTACTGAGGGAGTCCTCGACTAAGGGGTCCTCGGGTGTCCGGGCTATCTGATATGGGCCGGATTGATGGGCCATGAAGATACATGGCAGAAGACCCCCCCCCTCGTGTCCAGATGGGACTCTCCTTTGCGTGGACAACAAGTTTAAATATCCGGATGTGTATTTTCCTTTCTCTATAAACCGACTCTGTACAACCCTAGGGCCCTCCGATGTCTATATAAACCGGAGGATTTAGTCTGTAGAGGCTATCAGAATTCATCCAGGCTAGACATCTAGGGTTTAGCCATTATGATCTCGAGGTAGATCAACTCTTGTAACCCCTATACTCATCAAATACAATCAAGCAGGACGTAGGGTTTTACCTCCATTAAGAGGGCCCGAACCTGGGTAAACGTCGTGTCCCCCTTGTCTCATGTTACCTTCGATCCTTATACGCACAGTTCGGGACCCCCTACCCGAGATCAGTTGGTTTTGACACTGACAGCCGTTTTGTCAGCGGCTGCCTTATTCGCCTCCGCCTCTTTCTTGGCCTGGCGAGAGTGCCATTGAGGGTCTCGACCTCGGCTGCGCTAGCTGTGATCATAATCAAAGCATTCAATGAGTTAACCTCTAAACACACTATAACACCCCAGTTGTAAACTTCCATATTTTGCAATATAACCATCTTGTTCTTCATCAATCCCAAGTGGTTTCCTCCTTGTGGTTTCATTTTGGGTTTTTTTGTAACAGCCTGGATTCTTCCCCTTTTATTTTTCCTTTGATTTTCTTGGATTTCCTGTTTGGATTTGCTTTTCCATGGCGATGTGGTTCTGAAACATGGGAAGATCATGTCTTCCTAGGTTTATAGTAGCTTTTCATCCTCAGCATCATCCCAAGATCATGTCATTTCCACCCTTGACCTAACCCAACATTCTTTTTAGTGGGAATATTCCTTTTCTGATAAAGGAATAACCCTTTTTAAACCCTAGGTTGTGAAGAAACCTATATATCTGTCACTCCCAAAATACCCAAATAATTCTCATAAATTTTTTGGGTCATATATTCCTCAAATATGTCAAAACCCTTCCTTGGCATCATTAAATATAATTCACAAAAATTCCTTTTCCGATTCTGCCCTAAGTGGTGGTTTGAGAAGGAAGTGTCATTTATCTTTGCTCGGTTGACCCCAAACTTGTTGGACATCTTTTCCTATCCATATCATTGTCCCATGCCAAAATTCAACTCAATTTGCCTAGTAAATATTCCTGAGCAAGTTTTCAAAGGTCCTGTCTGAGGGAAGTGGTTGTGAGGGAAGTACAAGCTAGGCATATCCAAATGAGTTGAAATTTTGCAAGATCCTTCATATGATCAAATCTTGCCTGAAAGTTTTTGAGGATCTTCATATCTTCAAATCATTGGGCCATGCCCAATTTCAGATCAACATGCCTCTTCATGTGAGTGCAGCTTCATCATCTCTAATGCTGGCCATTATAGTGGTTTCTACAGCAAGTATTCTCTAAAGTGCTCCTATTAAGTTCATTTTTGGTAAACAACATCACCTTAGTGATTGATCATGCTGTACCAAATATCTGATTCTAACTCCACTCGTGTAAACCACAGTAAGTTACAAGCACCTTCCTATTGATTTACTTTGGCGCTAGGTGCAAATCTCTTCTTTGCCCCTGGACCGATTTATTTCCTCATTTTGACTAAGGGCATGACAGTCTATCTACTGGACATGGTCGGCCCGGCCAGAACGCGTCGTTTGCTCCAGTGCACGTGATGATCACGCTGGCCACTGTGCTCGTCTCCTCCCTCCTCGTCTTGATGCCCAACCATGTCCTGGAGCTTCCCCGTGATCGAATGCATCTCCCTGTGTCGCTGCCTCGTCGTGGTTTGCCTTAAATGCGTCACAAACGCCATGCTCGTGCCATGCCCAGCCTATGTCCACCACTAGAGCATTGAACAAGCTCGCTAGCGTTGCTCTAGATCCCTCCCCTCGGCTATATAAGCATGCCCCGAGCCCTCCCACAGCTTATACACTCCTCATGTGCCTTCCTAGCCCACCAGAGTCCTCGACCCCCTCTTCTTTTCGCCGGAGATTGCCATGGCCGCCCTGGCTCCTCCTTGGTTCCAGCGAACCTAGCCCCTCCCCTCTCCTCTAGAGTTGTCCACTAGCTTCCCCGCATCCTCGCGTGTCACTCCACCCACTTGTCCATCATCGGAGAGCCTCGTGGTCGCGTCTCCCAAGTCCGGTCGCCGCTCGTCCCGTTCGGGCACCTCACCGACCGGCCGTCCCGAGCCTCCTAGTGCTTCCTTGACCTCACCGCAGACTCTCCCTCCATCCGGCGAGTCACCCTACCCTCTCTCCCTCAACTCCCGGTTGCCGGAAGCTCCCTGCCGCCATCGCCCGTCCGCCTTTGTTTACTCCTCGGGTCGCCGCCGCCCGCCGCTGCTCCAGGACGCCCCGGCGCCGGTTGACCACGGGAATGGGTGTGGCAGGCCCCGCCGCAGCCGCCCGTGCCCTCCCCTTGGCCGGAGTTGGCCTGGGTCGGCCGGCCGCATCTTCGTTTCCTCCCTGCCCGCCCTGCTATCCTTCACGCGAGCACAGGGGCGAGGCGGAAGAAGCCACGCCCGATCGCCCCCCTGATACGTGTCCAACGTATCTATAATTTTTGATTGTTCCATGCTATTATATTATCCGTTTTGGATGTTTAATGGGCTTTATTATACACTATTTTATTATTTTTGGGACTAACCTACTAACCGAAGGCCCAGTGCATAGTGTTATTTTTTTCCTATTTCAGTGTTTCGCAGAAAAGGAATATCAAACGGAATCCAAACGGAATGAAACCTTCGGGAGAGTTATTTTTGGAACAAACGTGATCCAGGGGACTTGGAGTAGACGTCAAGAAAGGAGCGAGGAGGCCACGAGGCAGGGAGGCACGCCCCCCACCCTCGTGGGCCCCTCGCAGCTCCACCGACCTACTTCTTCCTCCTATATATATCCATATACCCCAAAAACATCTAGGAGCACCGCGAAACCCTATTTCCACCGCTGCAACCTTCTGTACGCAAGAGATCCCATCTTGGAGCCTTTTCCGGAGCTCCGTCGGAGGGGGAATCAATCATGGATGGCTTCTACATGAATACCATAGCCTCTCTAATGATGTGTGAGTAGTTTACCATAGACCTTCGGGTCCATAGTTATCAGCTAGATGTCTTCTTCTCTCTCTTTGGATCTCAATACAAAGTTCTCCTCGATCTTCTTGGAGATCTATTCGATGTAATTCTTTTTGCGGTGTGTTTGTCGAGATCCGATGAATTGTGGGTTTATGATCAAGATTATCTATGAACAATATTTGATTCTTCTCTGAAATCTTTTATGTATGATTTGTTATCTTTGCAAGTCTCTTCGAATTATCAGTTTGGTTTGGCCTACTAGATTGATCTTTCTTGCAATGGGAGAAGTGCTTAGCTTTGGGTTCAATCTTGTGGTGTCCTTTCCCATTGACAGCAGGGGCAGCAAGGCACGTATTGTATTGTTGCCATCAAGGATAAAAGGATGGGGTTTATATCATATTGCTTGAGTTTATCCCTCTACATCATGTCATCTTGCCTAATGCGTTACTCTGTTCTTATGAACTTAATACTCTAGATGCATGCTGGATAGCGGTCGATGTGTGGAGTAATAGTAGTAGATGCAGAATCGTTTCGGTCTACTTGTCATGGACGTGATGCCTATATACATGATCAAGCCTAGATATTCTCATAATTATGCACTTTTCTATCAATTTCTCGATAGTAATGTGTTCACCCACCATAATACTTATGCTATCTTGAGATAAGCCACTAGTGAAACCTATGGCCCCCGGGTCTATTTTCCATCATATAAGTTTCCAATCTATTTTATTTTGCAATCTTTATTTTTCCATCTATATCATAAAAATACCAAAAATATTGATTATCTCTATCAGATCTCACTCTCGTAAGTTACCGTGAAGGGATTGACAACCCCTTTCTCGCATTGGTTGTGGGGTTCTTATTTGTTTGTGTAGGTGTGAGGTGACTTGCGTGTAGTCTCCTACTGGATTGTTACCTTGGTTCTCAAAAACCGAGGGAAATACTTACGCTACTTTGTTGCATCACCCTTTCCTCTTCAAGGGAAAACCAACGCAGTGCTCAAGAGGTAGAAAGAAGGATTTTTGGCGCCGTTGCCGGGGAGGCTTACACCAAGTCAAGTCAAGATTCGATCTCCCACCAACATGCGATTTCTAGCGCCGTTGCCGGGGAGATCTACGCACAAGTCAAGACATACCAAGTACCCATCACAAACTCTCATCCCTCCCATTACATTATTTGCCATTTGCCTCTCATTTTCCTCTCCCCACTTCATGCTTGCCGTTTTATTTGCCCTCTTTTCCGCTCGCCTCTTTTTCTGTTCGCCACTTTTTCGCTTGCTTCTTGTCTGTTTGTGTGTTGGATTGTTTGCCGCGATGGCTTTACCAAAAAGTGACCCTCGTCTTAGAAGGTTGGAAGAAATTGAAAACAATGTTAGAAGTTTTATGTCCTTGCAGTTTGAGCATAATAATTTCTTCAGAAACGAGCTTAAAGAACAAAAAGGTTTTATGGGGTACATGAATAAAGAGCCCGATGATATGTCTAAAGAATTTTATGGTCTGAAATCTCAGTTCACTCATCTTGAAAACTTAATAGCCCAAATTTCGGATAAGCAGGCCACCTTAGTTAATAAGATGGACGCCAAACCAGAAGAACTTGATGATAATAAGGATGGAGATCTAAAAGTAATTGATGTGTCTCCTATTAAATCTTTGTTTTGCAATATGAATCTTGATAACGATGGGACTGGAGATGACTCAACTTTAGTTAAAAGGCGTCCCAATGATTCAGAGTTTTTAGATCTTTATGCAAAAATTAATAAAAGTGGGATTGAAAAGGTCAAAACTCTACATAGCAATGAACCCACTATTTTGGATTTCAAGGAATTTAATTATGATAATTGCTCTTTGATAGATTGTATTTCCTTGTTACAATCCGTGCTAAATTCTCCGCATGCTTATAGTCAAAATAAAGATTTTACCAAACATATCGTTGATGCTTTAATGCAATCTTATGAAGAAAAGCTTGAATTAGAAGTTTCTGTCCCTAGAAAACTTCATGATGAGTGGCAACCTACTATTAAAATTAAGATTAAAGATCATGAATGCTATGCTTTATGTGATTTGGGTGCTAGTGTTTCCACGATCCAAAAACTTTGTCTGATGTGTTAGATTTCCGTGAATTTGATGATTGTTCTTTAAATTTGCATCTTGCGGATTCCACTATTAAGAAACCTATGGGAAGGATTAATGATGTTATTATTGTTGCAAATAGGAATTATGTGCCCGTAGATTTCATTGTTCTTGACATTGATTGCAATCCTACATGTCCCATTATTCTTGGTAGACCTTTCTTAGAACGATTGGTGCAATTATTGATATGAAAGAAGGGAATATTATATTAAAATTTCCATTAAGGAAAGGCATGGAACACTTTCCTAGAAAGAAAATTAAATTACCTTGTGAATCTATTATGAGAGCCACCTATGGACTGCATACCGAAGATGATAATACCTAGATCTATTCTTGCTTTTATGCCTAGCTAGGGGCGTTAAACGATAGCGCTTGTTGGGAGGCAACCCAATTTTATTTTTGTTTCTTACTTTTTTGTTATGTTTAGTAATAAATAATTCATCTAGGATATGTTTAGATGTGGTTTTATGCTTTTAATTAGTGTTTGTGCCAAGTAGAACCTTTGGGAAGACTTGGGGGAAGTTTTTGCGATCTTGCTGTAAAAAACAGAAACTTTAGCGCTCACGAGATTTGCTGCCTTTTTTACTGGAGAGTGCGATTAGGTTGATTCTTTTTGCAGATGATTAATAGACAAATTACTCACGTCCACCAATTTATTTCAGAATTTTTTGGGTTACATAAGTATTCAAAACCTACATATTACTACAGACTATTTTCTTTTTGACAGATTCAGTTTTTCGTGTGTTGTTTGCTTATTTTGATGAATCTATGGCTAGTATCGGAGGGTATGAACCATAGAAAAGTTGGAATACAGTAGGTTTAACACCAATATAAATAAATAATGAGTTCATTACAGTACCTTATGTGGTGGTTTGTTTTCTTATACTAACGGAGCTCATGAGATTTTCTGTTGAGTTTTGTGTTGTGAAGTTTTCAAGTTTTGAGTAAAGATTTGATGGATTATGGAATAAGGAGTGGCAAGAGCCTAAGCTTGGGGATGCCCAAGGCACCCCAAGGTAAAATTCAAGGACAACCAAAAGCCTAATATTGTGGATGCCTTGGATGGCATCCCCTCTTTCGTCTTCGTCCATCTGTAACTTTACTTGAGGCTATATTTTTATTCACCATATGATATGTGTTTTGCTTGGAGCGTCTTGTATGATTTGAGTCTTTGCTTTTTTAGTTTACCACAATCATCCTTTCTGTACACACCTTTTGCGATATAAACACATGAATCATAATTTATTAGAATACTCTATGTGCTTCACTTATATCTTTTGAGCTAGATAATTTTGCTCTAGTGCTTCACTTATATCTTTTAGGGCACGGTGATGGTTTTATTTTATAGAAATTATTGATCTCTCATGCTTAACTTATATTATTTTGAGAGTCCTTTAGAACAGCATGGTAATTTGCTTTGGCTATAAAATTGGCCCTAATATGATAGGCATCCAAGATTGGTATAATAAAAACTTTCATAAAAAGTGCATTGAATACTATGAGAAGTTTGATACTTGATGATTGTTTTGAGATATAAAGGCGGTGATATTAGAGTTGTGATAGTTGAGTAGTTTTGAATTTGACAAATACTTGTGTTGAAGTTTGCAAGTCTCGTAGCATGCACGTATGGTAACCGTTGTGTAACAAATTTGAAACATGAGGTGTTCTTTGATTGTCTTCCTTATGAGTGGCGGTCGGGGACGAGCGATGGTCTTTCCCTACCAATATATCCCCCTAGGAGCATGATCGTAATGCTTGGTTTTCGATGACTTGTAGATTTTTGCAATAAGTATTGAGTTCTTTATGACTAATGTTCAGTCCATGGATTATACGCACTCTCACCTTTCCGTCATTGCTAGCCTCTTCGGTACCGTGCATTGCCCCTTCTCACCTTGAGAGTTGGTGCATACTTCACCAATGCATCCAAACCTCGTGATATGATACGCTCTATCACACATAAACCTCCTTATATCTTCCTCAAAACAACCAGCATACCTACCTATTATGGCATTTCCATAGCCATTCCGAGATATATTGCCATGCAACTTTCCACTGTTTCATTTATGACACGCCTCATCATTGTCATATTGCCTTGCATGATCATGTAGTTGACATCGTATTTGTGGCAAAGCCATCATGCATAATTTATCATACATGTCACTCTTGATTCATTGCCCTTCCCGGTACACCACCGGAGGCATTCATATAGAGTCATATTTTGTTCTAGTATCGAGTTGTAATCATTGAGTTGTAAATAAATAGAAGTTTGATGATCATCATTAATAGAGCATTGTCCCAAATAAAAAAAGGGGGAAGGCCAAAAAAGGAAAGGCCCAAAAAAAGAGAAATTAAAAGGGACAATGCTACTATCCTTTTTCCACACTTGTGCTTCAAAGTAGCACCATGATCTTTATGATAGAGAGTCTCTTGTTTGTCACTTTCATATACTAGTGGGAATTTTTAATTATAGAACTTGGCTTGTATATTCCAATAATGGGCTTCCTCAAATGCCCTAGGTCTTCGTGAGCAAGCAAGTTGGATGTACACCCACTTAGTTTCTTTTGTTGAGCTTTCATACATTTATAGCTCTAGTGCATCTGTTGCATGGCAATCCCTACTCCTTGCATTGACATCAATTGATGGGCATCTCACTAGCCCGTTGATTAGCCGTGTCGATGTGAGACTTTCTCCTTTTTGTCTTCTCCACATAGCCCCCGTCATTATATTCTATTCCACCCATAGTGCTATATCCATGGCTCACGCTTATGTACCGTGAAAATTGAAAAAAGTTTGAGATTACTAAAGTATGAAACAATTGCTTGGCTTGTCATCGGGGTTGTGCATGATGAGAGAATTCTTGTATGACGAAAATGGATCATGACCAAACTATATGATTTTGTAGGGATGAACTTTCTTTGGCCATGTTATTTTGAGAAGACATGATTGCTTAGTTAGTATGCTTGAAGTATTATTATTTTTATGTCAATATTAAACTTTTGTCTTGAATCTCTCGGATCTGAATATTCATGCCACAATAAAGGAAATTACATTGAGAATTATGCTAGGTAGCATTCCACATCAAAAAATTTGTTTTTATCATTTACCAACTCGAGGACGAGCAGGAATTAAGCTTGGGGATGCTCGATACGTCTCCAATGTATCTATATTTTTTTATTGTTCCATGCTATTATATTATGTGTTTTGGATGTTTAATGGGCTTTATTATACACTTTTATATTAGGGACTAACCTACTAACCCAAGGCCCAGTGGAAATTGCTGTTTTTTTCCTATTTGAGTGTTTTGCAGAAAAGGAATATCAAACGGAATCCAAACGGAATGAAACTTTCGGGAGAGTTATTTTTGGAACAAACGTGATCCAGGGGACTTGGAGTAGACATCAAGAAAGGAGCGAGGAGGCCACGAGGTAGGGAGGCGCGCCTGCCCCCTAGGCGCGCCCCCCCACCCTCGTGGGCCCCTTGCAGCTCCACCGACCTAGTTCTTCCTCCTATATATATCCATATACCCCAAAAACATCTAGGAGCACCACGAAACCCTATTTCCACCGCCGCAACCTTCTGTACGCAAGAGATCCCATCTTGGGGCCTTTTTTGGAGCTCCGCCGGAGGGGGAATCAATCATGGAGGGCTTCTACATCAACACCATAGCCTCTCCGATGATGTGTGAGTAGTTTACCACAGACCTTCGGGTCCATAGTTATTAGCTAGATGGCTTCTTCTCTCTCTTTGGATTTCAATACAAAGTTCTCCTCGATCTTCTTGGAGATCTATTCGATGTAATTTCTTTTTGCGGTGTGTTTGTCGAGATCCGATGAATTGTGGGTTTATGATCAAGATTATCTATGAACAATATTTGATTCTTCTCTGAAATCTTTGATGTATGATTTGTTATCTTTGCAAGTCTATTCGAATTATCAGTTTGGTTTGGCCTACTAGATTGATCTTTCTTGCAATGGGAGAAGTGCTTAGCTTTGGGTTCAGTCTTGCGGTGTCCTTTGCCAGTGACAGCAGTGGCAGCATGGCACGTATTGTGTTGTTGCCATCAAGGATAAAAAGATGGGGTTTATATCATATTGCTTGAGTTTATCCCTCTACATCATGTCATCTTGTCTAATGCGTTACTATGTTCTTATGAACTTAATACTCTAGATGCATGTTGGATAGCGGTCGATGTGTGGAGTAATAGTAGTAGATGCAGAATCATTTCGGTCTACTTGTCGCGGACATGATGCCTATATACATGATCATGCCTAGGTATTCTCATAATTATGCACTTTTCTATCAATTCCTCGACAGTAATTTGTTCACCCACCGTAATACTTATGCTATCTTGAGAGAAGCCACTAGTGAAACCTATGGCCCCCGGGTATATTTTGCATTGTTTATTTTTTCATCTATATTATAAAAATACCAAAAATATTTATTATCTCTATCAGATCTCACTCCCGTAAGTGACCGTGAAGGGATTGACAACCCCTTTATCGCGTTGGTTGCGAGGTTCTTATTTGTTTGTGTAGGTGCGAGGTGACTTGCATGTAGTCTCCTACAGGATTGATACCTTGGTTCTCAAAAACCGAGGGAAATACTTACACTACTTTGCTGCATCACCCTTTCCTCTTCAAGGGAAAACCAACGCAGTGCTCAAGGGGTAGCACCCCCCTAGCTGGGACCCACGCGCCAGTGGCCCAGCGCCCTGCCACGTGGATAAGCGGAGACGCCCTTTAGGTGAGTGCGCTTTCAGTTTTTTGAAAGCGTATTTCGCTTTGTACGCTTTCATTTGCCCGAAAGCGTATTTCCTTCTTCTTTTCTCTAAAGTGCGTTTTCTTGTTCAGAAAGCGTATTTCTGATTTTGCGCCTCTGCCTTATCCACTCAGGGACTTGTTTGCTGAAGAAATATTCATAGATTGGTCTTCTTCTTCCACACCTCATAACTCCGCAACTGTAACACCGATTGAGGTGAAACCAATGCTCACTTCTTCGTATCCTCGAGCTCTATCTTTTGGTAACATTCTCACTAGGTGGTCTCACAGTGAAAATGACCATTTTGTCCTTGCCTCAAATCAGCCCCCTCTGAGAGAGAACCATCTGGCGTTTCATTCCGTGGCTTCACCGCACTTCTTCCCTGAGTCTCCGACAGCCCCAGGCAAGCCACAACAACCACTTGCATGATAGTCATGCAGTAGCCATGGTTTTCAACTTGAATATTTAATAAATGTTTTCTTGTTTTGATACGGTTATTGTTGTTTCGGTGATGCTTATAGATCTATGTTCACTTTCATGCTATGCTCTTCGGCATCTTGTTATCTTGCACTTATTACTGGTATTATTGTTATATGTCATGCTTGACAGTAGTAGCAGTGTGTTATTTCGGATGCATGTTTACAAGCTGTTATCTAGTGCTGTAATTATGCATGTTACTTTGCAACCCAATGGTTATATGTTTACTTGGTAGTATTCTGGATGAGTTCTTGCACGGTATTTATTTATGATGCTAGTTGTCATGATATGCTCATGTGTAACGTTATGCTCGTTAGTTTGCCATGCTCATTTGGTTAATGTTAGAATATGGTTATGCTCAATGATTATTTTGCACTTCCCTACTTATGTTGATTCATGCTCATGCATTGTAGTTGCACCATGTTATTTTCATATGGCTCAGCTTATTGCATTCAAGTTAAACCGGACTTAATTGAACTTGAACAACTGTTGGCTGAGTCATGGTGCCACCATATCGAGCTGACCACTACAACCACACTTGCCTTTTTGGGAGGGTCCTAACTGGGTCTATTGCTGTGCCTCTCGCTGGTGCCTCCAACGAGGGAAGGTTATGGGTGCGTGCTACGCTGATCAGGTAGGCAGACATAAGCCTTGTGTGCCCGTAGTTGTTGTTAGGCGCCTTTTTGACCCCGTTTGGGACCGTTTATATTTTTGCCATGATGGTGGCCATTGGTGCCTTTGGTAGGCACGGGGCCACCTAGGACTGAACCCTAAGGGGATGTTGGTCGGAGTGGCCGGGAGAGTATCATGGCAGTAGGATGGTTTTATCGGAACGCCGTTGGTCCACCCGAATGGGAGTGCGAAGCCATGGGTTCCGTGGTGTGGGTAAAGTGTGCTACCTCTGCAGAGTGTGTGTATTAAATCTATTGATAGCCGTGCCCGTGGATAAGGGCCCAGTTCATGTCGGTCGCACTATGGGTCAACAGTAATAATAATAACTTGCTTAATAACAACCCTGGTTCGATGATGAGAAAGAGATTGCTTGTGATCATGAGATGATCACCGTGGTATCGAGGTTACCGATTTGATGAATATTTGTGGTGTTATGCGAGAGTCAAGGGTGAAGATCAAGCTCCTTGTGTGAAAGTTCGTGGATGTCACCTAGAGGGGGGTGAATAGGCGCTTTAAAATAATTATGGTTTAGGCTTGAACAAATGCGGAATAAACCTAGCGGTTAATTTGTCAAACACAAAACCTACAACAACTAGGCTCACCTATGTGCACCAACAACTTATACTAAGCAAGATAAACAACTATGTGATAGCAAGATATATGATAAGAAACAATATGGCTATCACAAAGTAAAGTGCATAAGTAAAGGGCTCGGGTAAGAGATAACCGAGGCACGTGGAGACGATGATGTATCCCGAAGTTCAGACCCTTGCGGATGCTAAACTCTGTTTGGAGCGGTGTGGAGGCACAATGCTCACCAAGAAGCCACTAGGGCCACCGTAATCTCCTCACGCCCTCGCACAATGCAAGATGCCGTGATTCCACTAAGGGACCCTTGAGTGCGGTCGCCGAACCCGTACAAATGGCAACCCTTGGGGGCGGTCACCGAACCCGTACACTTTGGAAACCCTTGGGGGCGGTCACCGGCACCCGTCAAATTGCTCGGGGCGATCTCCACAACCTAATTGGCGACCCCGACACTTGCCCGGAGCTTTACACCACAATGATTGAGCTCCGAACACCACCAACCGTCTAGGGCACCCAAGCACCCAAGAGGAACAGGCTCAAGGGTACCAAGCACCTAAGAGTAATAAGCTTCTCAACTTGTAACTTCCACGTATCACCGTGGAGAACTCAACTGATGCACCAAATGCAATGGCAAGAGCACACGGAGTGCCCAAGTCCTTCTCTCTCAAATCCCACCGAAGCAACTAATTCTAGGGAGGAAAATGAGAGGAAGAACAAGAAGGAGAACACCAAGAACTCCAAGATCTAGATCCAAGGGGTTCCCCTCACCTAGAGTAGAAAGTGATTGGTGGAAACGTGGATCTAGATCTCCTCTCTCTTTTCCCTCAAAAACTAGCAAGAATCCATGGAGGGATTGAGAGTTAGCAAGCTCAAAGAAGGTCAACAATGGGGGAAGAACACAAGCTCAAAGGATAAGGTTCAATGGGGAAGAAGACCCCCTTTTATAGGTGGGGAAAAATCCAACCGTTATGCTCACAGCCCGCACAGAGCGGTACTACCGCTAGGGCGGTAGTACCCCTTTGAAAAACAACAGCAAGGAGGAAAAAGTCCAGTAGAACCGCCGGAGCGGTACTACCGCTCGTCCTCATGGTACTACTGCTAGGGATCGCGGTACTACCGCAAAGGGTAGCGGTACTACTGCTAGCAAGCGGTACTAAAAAAATACATCCAGGCCTACCACCGCAGGACTTGGGACGAGTTTTTGGTCCGGAGCGGTACTACCGCTGTAGGAGCCGCGGTAGTACCGCTCTGGAGTGGTAGTAAAAAATTACATCCGCTCCAATTCGCGGTAGTACCGCTGCAGCCTTTTCAAAACACTAAAATTGTCACAACTTTTGCAAACGGACTCCGAATTCGATGAAACCAAGTTTGTTGGAAAGCTAGCGACAAGGGCTAACACAATCTTGATAGGAATACCAATAAGAAGCAAATGAGAAAATGCCCAAAAGAAAATGGTGAGAACCCTCCCTCGGATAAGACCGGTAAAACCTCCAACACCGAAAACATCATAGAAGACGCATGCAAACTCCGTTTTCGATGAACTCAAGCTTGTCATCAAGATGACCATAGGCTATAAGACTCACAAAGAGAACCAAAGAAGAACCAAGAAACATGATGCAAGGATGCAATGGTTTGAGCTCTCGACGAACGATACGATCAAGCTACTCACTTGAGATCCCCCCTTGATAGTACGACTATCGATCCTATAACCCGGTCTCCCAACTACCACCATGAGACCGCTAAAATAGAAAACCTATCAAGGGCAAACCTTTGCCGTGCACATGATCCACTTGAGCTAGATGATGACTATCTTGTCCTCCTCAAGATGGACCACCTTTCTTGATTGCGTTGGGTCGATGGAGACTAGATGATTGCTCCCCCATACTCCGCTATAGGTGAGCCACTCTTCGACACATCTTCACAAGTCCATTGACACCACAATGGATGGCAAGCTTCAAGCACTTGATCTCTTCGTGATTCTCCACTTGAACTTGCACACGGCAATATTGATGACGATCACCACTGGATGTCATCCTTCCCATGGGTTGTATGATATCATCCTCTTCACGCAAGCCCATGGACACGTACCTAACTCCACATAGACTCTCACATAGACCATGGGTTAGTACACAAAGTGCAATGGACAATGCTTACCATACCATGGGATCACTTGATCCCTCTCGGTACATCTTCTACTCTTTGTGAGTTGATCAACTTGATTCACTCTTGACTTAGTCTTGATCAACCTTGAATCTTTCCAACTGTATTCGTTTGGATGATGTCTTGAAGGTAAACATGAATGATCACACAATCTTCTTATTCAAGACATGCTTGCAATAAGCTCAACACTCACATGACCAATCTTTGGATAATTCCTTAATAGCACCTTGGTCAACCCATAAACTCCTTGAAACCAACACATGGACTTCAAGAAATGCCTATGGAAAAATCCTTCAAATATAACTCAATGCAACCATTAGTCCATAGAGAATGTCATCAATTACCAAAACCACACATGGGGGCACCGCATGTCCTTTGAATCTCCCCCATTTTGGTAATTCATGACAATCACTTTCAAGAGAGTTTATATAAGGAATTATGCATCACCATGCAATGCAACAAGCAATAATGTATGCGTAGGAGATGCGTATGCTTAGGAACAAACCAAAGCCAGAAGAGACAACTCTCTAAACTTCTCCACAAAACTCTCTGAAACTTCTCCCCCATTGGCATCGATTGCCAAAATGGGCTAAAAGCTTAGAAGGCAAATATAAAATGTGTTCCTCCATAAATTGTGTATTTCTCAAGAAGAGAGTGGAATGCAATACACATATCCACCGGTAAATACTTGGAGGAAGACAAACTATATTGAGGCCCAAAGATTGCAAAAGGAAGATATGCCACAAAGACATAAACAAAGAGAGAAACAAGCAATCAAAAGATACCAATTGAAGAAAGCTATCAAAAGATACCAATTAAACCAACTAGGCCAATGATCCTACGAGCCACATGAATAAAGGATATTATGATAAGAGCGGAGCAGTGTTCTAAAGAAACTAGAGAAGCTCCCCATGATTTGTGCACATCAAGAATTTTTGTATTTGGATACAAAGTGCACAAAATAGGATCATAGCTCCCCCAAAATCAATAGAAACTTACAACAAGTGCAAGAGGGCATATAGGAAACTAAGCCTAGTACTTGCAACAAACACATGGTTGAGCAACAAGTAAGAGAGGCAACTTAAGAGTGGGCTCAACCAAAAAGATGTGTGTGAGTCAAGGCAATGCACTTGAGAAGACTAATGTACAGAAGATCATTAAGCATCAATAAAGTTTTCAAAGAATGAGGCACACGGTGCAAGGCCTATCATTCCCACACACAACTAGCAAATGGGTTCACAACCTTACTAATAAGCATATAGAGAACCTATGCTTGTGACAACCCGCGGTGAAGATAGAAGGTGAAAGGCGCATCAAGACGAGGGATGCCAATTAAGATGGCAAAAACCTCGTAAAGATAAGCATGAGGAAAATAATCTTCACCACACAAGACCGCATCAAGATGCAACGATAGAAGGCACGCACTCAAGGCAAAAGCTTTCACGGAGCCACCAAAGAAATAACACAAGAAAGACAAGGTGGACGTGAAAGAAAGGATATCATCTAGATATGCAACTTCTCTCAAGTGTATAAGATTCTAGGTAGACGAAATCATGATGATATATATATCTACAAAGAAGGATGTACACCCAAAATAGTTACAACACGAAGGAACAAGATATCCAAAAGGAAGTCATACATATACCAATAAGATATTTGCTTGAGAGCATAGCACATGGCTAGATATGGTCTTATTGTATATAAATGAATTCCAGCCACACGAACATCAAAGACATCACAACTAGCAACAAGACATCATTGTTGGGATGGTTTGAGAAAGGAAACAAGTATCACAAGAAAGAATGGATAACATGCCATGATACAACCTACACAAGGTTGGTGCAAGAAATGTGTGCAAGAAGTATATGAAGATACTTATTACCGAGATAACATTGGAAGGATGTAGTAGATACCAATTGAAGGTACAAAGTAGTTCATTGATCATCCTAGCTTGACTCCAATAAGCACATGGTGACAACACCTTCCTTGTGAGTGAGCCGAGCATCCAATGCATCTCCACTTCTTCCTAGAACAACAACACAAACAAAATGGTACCCAAACTCATTGGGACCAAAGAGTTAGAGAACCAACAACACATAGGACAAACTCCACATAAATATGTGCATATAGATATGAAAATGAATTTCATGCACATCTCATCCAATTTGAGACTTGGTGGAGTCCCCCTATATATTGGGTCAAAGAAAGAAAACATGCCAATGAAACTACAAGAAGTAAATATGCATGCTCAAGACTTTCAAGAACCGAGACCAAAAGACAAAGAAATACCAAGCGAAGAAAAGATACCAAATGAATAAATCATCACTTGGAGGATATCCATAAAAGATACATCAAGGAATGAGATATCCATTGATACACTCAAAAAGAAAGATGTCAAACTCCCAAAAGAGAGAATGGTTCCAAACAAACCAAGCCCTCTACAAAGTTTCATGATGGCACAAAGCACCAAAAAGAAACGGCTTGCCTTCCACAAACACACACTTGATAAGGATCACAAGATGAGTGTTTTATAGAGAATAGGATAGCTCCTCCAAGACTAGTGCATTATAGAGAATTTGCATTTGAATACAAAATGCATGAGGTGGGATCACCACTTTCACTATATCTAGAAAACACTAGACAAGGTCAAGAAATTAACAAGATCCACAAGTGGTATGGAATACAATGGGAGTTGACACAATCCTAGGCAAGAGATAAATCAAATAAAAGCAAAGGCCAATGTAAAGATGATCAATAATTTCTACCACACATAAGTGAGTACCAATTGTCAAAAGACAAGAAGTATTTGGAAATAATTCCCGGTGGTAGATAACAAGGATATCTGACATCATCTTCACACCAAACAAAAAGCAAATTGCAACTTGTAGAGCTAACATGCCACCTAGGAACAAGATAATTTACAATATCAATTCTAGGTGAAAATATCTCAAATGTACACATTTTCTAGGCTAGTAATATACACATAGCATATTACTCCCCCATAATGTGATACCAATAAAAGATAAACAAGAGGCAAAATAACGATCCAACACGAGATAATTAATGGACAATATAGAATTTGAATTTCTCATGAGAAGACATACCAAATAGCGACTAGATAATCTTGAAATATCAATACTAGATGGTATTACTCATGTACACACATATATAGGATTGTGAGGTGCACAAAGCACACCACTCCCCCATAATGGGATATTCCATTAATCTCTCACAAGAGCCAACTAAGAAAAGAACAAGATGCAAAAGGCTCAATGCATGACACACACGTACATGATGTGCAAACCAACACACACATACTTGATTGCTCAAGATAATCAAGTTGGAAGCACCACATATACAAACACATGCAAGGAACAAAACCAAACATGCAAAGGGGTAAGTAACTATCAATGTATACACTTTAAGCACGAGTTACCACATGGAGAAACATTGCATATAAGATAGAAACTTGATAATTCGAATAACTTGGCTTGAGACAATTAGAATGATGAAGTCCCCTTAATTCTTCATAAAGTAGCCAAGTCTCCAATGCCATCCAACAACACCTATTGATCAAGTCTGAGCTTGTTGGTCCCCAACAACACCTATCTTGGACTTCTTCTTCTTCTTGGAGTTGAATCCAAGTCCACCTTTGTCATTGGGGGATTTTTGCACAGTCAAGATATTGTTGAGTGTGAATTTCCCTTCATGACTCTTTTCCAAGTCTTTCTTCAAAGAAGTGACTTGGGCCTTGAGCTCTTTAATTTCCTCTACATGGTTAGTCTCAACACAAGTACTAGAGGAAGTATAAGCTTCATTGTTAGAGCAACAAGGCAAGGAAAGCAATTCATCACAAGATTTACCAACATTGTGAGTAGATGAATTACAAGGACTAGCACATGGCAACATAGAATTTTGACTAGAAGTAGCGCTAGTATCCACATGAGGCTCACTAGATGTTACCTTAGCAATCATGGCCTCATGAGCTATCTTTAGCACATTATGGGATACTAGAAGATCATCATGAGAGCTTGAGAGCTTTTCATGACTTTCTTCCAATTTCCCATAATTGCTAGATAGCAACTCAAGTTGAGCCCGTAGCTCAACATTCTCCTTCAAAATGGATGCTTCACAAGTAATAGAGTTAGTAGCACAAGCATCATAATTAAGAACAAGAGGAGAGGACAATTTGGAAAGATCTTTTAAATAAGAATCTTCAAGTTGAGCATGAGACTCGGTGAGTTTGATGAGCTCACCCTTAATGACCCTTGAGCCATTTTCGAGGTGCTCAAAATCCTCAAGGAGTCTAGCATGAGAAACTTCAAGCTTAGCATTTTTAGTTTCAAAATCATTGGCCACCACAAGAGCTCTATCACGAGATTCCCTCACTCTAGATAATTCTAGAGCAAAAGTCTCCTCAAGAGATTCCTTGGTGGTTTGTTCAAGTTCAAGAGCTTGATAGAGGTTCGCAATCTCATTAGCGTAATCACGCTCATGACCTTCCATTTTATCAATGCTGACCTCATGCTCCTCAAGACGAGATTCCAACTCATCAATATATTTCTTGCCCTCAGTAGCAATAGACATGATTTCCATGAAGTTGGAACAAGCAATTTTATTCTTAAGAAGAGCTTTAAAAATCATTTCCCCCTTAATTTTTAAGGAGGCAACATCATCATTCTCTTCATCATAATCAACATCATCATCACTCTTGCCATCATCAATATCATCACAAGATATATTGGGATTCAAAGTGGGAGATACCTTTGAAGCCTTGGCCATAAGGCAAAATGCAATAAATGATGATTTAGGATCCCTTGAAGCACCATCCAAGACCACATCTTGTTCCATGGAGTGTTGGGTTTCCTCTACATTGTTAGCACAACAACTCGAGGAAATACATGCATTTTCATCATGGCAACAAGATATAGCAAGCATATCATCATGAGATTTAGTCAAGCAATTTCTACATGATATGCAAGGACTATCAACACAAGCATGTGAAACATTTGGAGTGCTCGAAGTGCTAAAGTCCAAAGATGAAGCATTGCAATAAGAAAGTGTTGTAGGATTATCAACAATGAGCCCACTATCCTCATTGCAATGAACACCACTACTCACCATGTCATTACCTTATGGAAAACCACACGTAGGTGAAGTAGAAGAAGTTGAGAACACAACACGGCCGGAGGTGGAGGGAGAACAATCATCCCCACAAAACTTGGACATGCCATATTTATCTTGAAGCTTTGTCCACAACTCATGAGCATCCCGGAACGGCATGAGTTGAAATATAACTACATTGAACAAAGCATCGAAAAGCACATTAGAAGCTTGAGCATTGAGATAAGAGTTTTTCTCAACCTCTAAAGATAATCTTAGGGGATCCTTTGGAGGAGAAAAACCCATATCTACAATTCGCTCTAAATTTGGGTCCATGACCCTAAAGAGATTAAGCATGCGAATTACCCAAACATCAAAATTTGTGCCATCGAAACTAAGAGTGTCAGAGAATCCTAATCCCCTAGTCGACATCTTTACTCTCTAGGTGGTTAAGCCTAACAAAGAGAGACGAGGCTCTGATACCAATTGAAAGTTCGTGGATGTCGCCTAGAGGGGGGGTGAATAGGTGCTTTAAAATAATTATGGTTTAGGCTTGAACAAATGCGGAATAAACCTAATGGTTAATTTGTCAAACACGAAACCTACAACAACTAGACTCACCTATGTGCACCAACAACTTATACTAAGCAAGATAAACAACTATGTGATAGCAAGATATATGACAAGAAACAATCTGGCTATCACAAAGTAAAGTGCATAAGTAAAGGGCTCGGGTAAGAGATAACCGAGGCATGCGGAGACGACAATGTATCCCGAAGTTCACACCCTTGCGGATGCTAATCTCCGTTTGGAGCAGTGTGGAGGCACAATGCTCCCCAAGAAGCCACTAGGGCCACCGTAATCTCCTCATGCCCTCGCACAATGCAAGATGCCGTGATTCCACTAAGGGACCCTTGAGGGCGGTCACCGAACCCGTACAAATGGCAACCCTTGGGGGAGGTCACCGAACCCGTACACTTTGGCAACCCTTGGGGGCGGTCACTGGTACCCGTCAAATTGCTCGGGGCGATCTCCACAACCTAATTGGAGACCCCGACGCTTGCCCGGAGCTATACACCACAATGATTGAGCAACGAACACCACCAACCATCTAGGGCACCCAAGCACCCAAGAGGAACAAGCTCAAGGTGTTGGGGATATTACTACTGGAGGTAAACCGGCCTTATGTAGCCGGGTTGACTCTTTGAAGATTAGAAGCCCATGAAGATGTAAAGATGATGGCGCTTTACGGAGGGCCCAAAGGCGGGTTACAGTCTGTAAATGTAAACCGGCCTAGTTATGTAACTTGTATAGTAAGATAGAAAGAGAGAGGCCGAACCGGATACGTTTATAAACTGGCTTTGGGACTCTATAGCCCGGCGGGTGTCAACCTATGTATATAAAGGGACGACCCGGCCGCGGTTTAGAGACAGACAACAACAACTCGAGAGCCAGACAAAGCGGATTCGCTCAGTGGCCTTCGAAACCCTAGTAATACCAATCACAACTAGACGTAGGCTTTTACCTTCATCGAAGGGGCCGAACTAGTATAAACTCCCGTGTCCCCTTGTCCGATTTAACCCCTTTAAGCTAACCCATTGCAATGGCTCCACGACTAAGTCCTTTCATGAGGACATCTGCCGTGACAAACCCACAACAGTTGGCGCCCACCGTGGGGCTATCGCACGATGGTTTTGAGTTCTTGAAGGGCAGCTTCGATGGACTCAAGGGATACGCTATGGGCCGGATGACGAAGAGTCTCCGCGGCAAGCTCTACGTCGACAACGCAGGATGGGGTCTCGAGGCTGATTCAATCGAATACGGGTACCGGGTCCCCTTTGGTGGGATTCACCTCTACATCGGCAAGATAGGCGAACCGGCCCCCGAGCTGGACATCTGCACTGACATCATCAAAACGGCTCAGTGTGCAAGTTCTTCGCCGGTTCAGCCCGAGGCAAGGCATGTTTTCATATGTGTCGTCCATGGATCAGGGTACAAGGACGGACCGGTGTCCGATGGAGAAACCGTAGTCTGCTCTAATGACGAGTCTTCTGGAGAAACCGAATCGCTTTACCAGTTGCAGGACGGCCGAATTGAGGGAGGATCCGAGGGCAACAGTATTCCAGATTCCCCCGGTCTGCCAAACCGGGCCGCCATCTTCATGGTCGGCACACAATCGGCGCCTCATTCATCTACCGCTGTAGCAATGCTCTTCGGTTCAACGACGGCCACACTAGCGGGGGCAGGAAGCTCGGCGCCACCTCCGGCCCAAGTCTTGTCTTATTTGTTCGACGCTCTGGCAACATTGATGTCCGCGGAGGTAGACGTAGCAGCCAGGGATCAGCACGATGCGGAGATTGCAAAAGTGAAAGATCAGATAGCCCGGGCTAAAGCGGACCTGGCAGCAGAGAACACCAGGATGGCTACGGAGCGGGCCGAGTTGGAAGCACAGGCTTACCGGATTAGACTGGATCAAAATGCTTCAGAGGAAGTCATGAGAAGAAGGTATCGATCACGTCTCCCGTCGGTTTATGAGCCGCAGAATCTTTTCAACACGCCAGGTGCAGGAGCTGGTAACCAACCCACGCTAAACCGGGTGGGGGCGCCGGGAGCAGGAGCGCCGGTTCAGCCGCGCACGACGGACCTGCCTCGCCAGAACAACATTGTACCATCAACGCCACACGGGCATTATTCCAACCCGTTGGACAACATTGTGGCCGCCGCTTCACGCCTGGCGGCCCTCCCAACTGACGGTGAATCACCAGTTGCAGTGGAAGCACGTCGGGCCAAGTATCTCCTTCAGACAGCACTAAATCAACAGCAAGCATATTCACACAGCCGTGAGAGGATTCATTCCACTCCCCGTCCAAGCCGGAGTTATAGCAGACACGTGAAAGAGGAACCGGCCGTGTCTAGTAGTGCACGCCGCCGAAATTTGCCACAAGGGAACAACCCGGCTGGGGGAGGTGCTAATGCGCAAGATGTTGTGGACCATGGTCGCGCACGTCGAGAGGCCGAGTTGATATCTCGACACGAAGCACGACAGCATACTCCGGTTCACCCTACTGCCTCCGTGGAGCCAGGGGTGATGTTCAGTTCCTTAGGGGTACCGTGTTTAACTCCTGCTTTGCATAATGTGCGACTACCCAAGGATTTCAAGGGACCTCGTAAGGTACCAAATTATACCGCCGATTTGCAGCCAGAGGCATGGGTGGAGAGCTATGAGATGGCAATGGAGATGTTAGATGTGGATGAGGTGGTGTGTGCTAAATATTTCACCATGATGTTGGAAGGAACAACTCGCACTTCGTTGAAGAGCTTGCCGACCAACTCTATTGGATCATGGGCCGAACTAAAGCACTGGTTTATCCAGAACTTCAAGGATATGTGTAAGCAGCCAATGTAAATTGTAGATCTGGCCGCTTGTGTCCAAGAGGAAGGGGAGTCCACGACCCATTGGGTCAAATGAGTCTAGGTGATTTTGCATTCATCAGATCGTATCAATGCAGACACCGCAGTGTTAACGTTAGAGGGCAATTGTCGTTTCAAACCGTTGAAACAGAAGTTGGGAAGGCTCAAACGTCACTGCAATGACATGTCAACACTCATGGCCGCTTTGGTTAAATATGCCAATTCAGATAATACCAAGGATCCGGATTCAGAGGAGGACAAACCGAAGAAGGGTAAGAAGGCCGACAATGACAAAGGCCAGCAACACAATCCGGCAGGCCGTGGAAACGCTGGTAAGCGCAAGGCCGACAGTGGTTTGGACTTTGTCGCAAATACCAACACGCAGGAGAATGGCCCGCGCCGTAAAGACAAGCAACCCCAGAGGAGTGGAGGTCCAGGCAACAATTTGGAGCGTTTGCTAAATCAGCCCTGTCCAAAGCATGGATCGAAGGAGAAACCGGCATCACATCTCTGGAAAGATTGTTATATCATGCGGGATTTCAAGAATTCCAATATGTTGCAATATGACAATGGCCCGCCAGGGGGTTCAGGAGGAGGTTTCCACGGGCCGGGTTACAGAGGCGGTGGTCCCGGTTCAGGGTTTCCAGGCAATCAAACTGGACACGTCAATCAAGGACACCAAGGCAACCAGGGAGGTTACAACCATCAGGGGAGTCAGCAGCAGCAGCAATAGTCGGGTTATCAGAGCAATCCCAAACAGCTGAACAACGGGCAATATCATGTCTTCACTACTAGTTTGTGCAAACGTGATCATAAGCTTCACAAAAGGGCAGTCAACTCTGTTGAGCCGGCAGTACCTCAGTATTTACGCTGGTCGGAGCAACCTATTTTGTGGAGCAGAGAGGATCACCCGCCCCGGGTTGATACTCTAGGTCATTTGGCCTTGGTGGTAGCCCCTCAAGTTGGGGGATACAAGTTCACTAAAGTGCTCATGGATGGGGGAAGTAGTATCAATATTTTGTATTATGATACATTCCGCCGTATGGGGTTGACAGATAAGGATCTTAAACAGTCGAATATGGTATTTCATGGTGTGGTGCCTGGTAAGCCTGCATATCCCGTTGGTAAGATAGCTTTGCAGGTAGCTTTTGGAGATGACTATGATTCAAGGTGAAAAACATTGACATTTGAGGTGGTGAAGATCAAAAGTCCGTATCACGCCTTGTTTGGGCGGCCAGTTTATGCTCAGTTTATGGCAAGGCCATGTTATGTTTACCTACAGCTTAAAATGCCAGGTCATAAGGGGACTATCACAGTACATGGAAGTAGAAAGATTGCTTTGGAGTGTGAAGAAGGCGATGCGGCTTATGCTGAGTCGGTTTGTGCCACGGAGGAGTTAAAATTCTATAAGGAGCAAGTTGATCCGGCAGACATGACCTCCTTAAAAAAGCCAACTACGGAACATGATCCAGCATTGAAGTTCAAATCAGCTACAGACACTAAGATGGTTGACTTTGTCCCTGGCGATTCATCCAAACAGTTTAGCATCAGCGCTAACCTGGATCCCAAATAGGAAAGCGCGCTCATTGAGTTCATCCATGAGAATCGGGACATATTTGCATGGAAACCTTCTGACATGCCAGGTGTACCGAGAGAACTCGCTGAGCACACTCAACATTGATCCTAAATTCAAACCGGTCCGACAGTTCCTCCGTCGTTTCAATGAGGAAAGGCGCAAGGCTATAGGTGAAGAGGTCACCCGTTTGTTGGCTGCTGGGTTTATTGTTGAAGTTTTTCCTCCAGAGTGGTTAGCCAATCCGGTGCTGGTTCTTAAGAAAAACGGCACTTGGCGCATGTGTGTGGACTACACAGATTTAAACAAGGCTTGCCCTGCAGACCCCTTTTCTCTCCCTCGCATTGATCAGATAATTGATGCTATGGCGGGTTGTGACCGTTTGTGTTTTTTGGATGCTTACTCTAGTTATCATCAGATCAAAATGGCAGTTAAGGACCAGGAGAAGACAACCTTTATAACTTCCTTTGGAGCCTTCTGCTATGTTTCCATGCCCTTTGGACTCAAGAGTGCCCAGGCAACTTACCAGCGATGTGTTCAGAATTGCCTTCATAAGCAAATTGGGCGCAATGTTCATGCGTATGTAGATGATATTGTGGTCAAATCCAGAAAGGAGGAGACTTTGATAGATGATCTACGAGAAACCTTTGACAATCTCCGGGTTTACAAGATGATGTTCAATCCGGAGAAGTGTGTTTTAGGTGTCCCAGCAGGCAAGCTCTTAGGCTTTCTGGTTTCAAACAGAGGCATTGAGGCTAATCCGGAAAAGATTGCAGTAATTACATCCTTGGCTAAACCTCCGTGTATTAACGATGTGCAACGTCTGGCCGGCTAGATTACAGCCTTGAGCCAGCTTATCAGCCGCCTTGGAGAGAAGGCCATTGTCGGTGTCAAAACCGGCGGATCTCGGGTAGGGGGTCCCGAACTGTGCGTCTAGGCCGGATGGTAATAGGAGGCTGGGGACACGAAGTTTTACCCAGGTTCGGGCCCTCTCGATGGAGGTAAAACCCTACATCCTGCTTGATTAATACTGATGATATGGGTAATACAAGAGTTGATCTACCACGAGATCAGAGAGGCTAAACCCTAGAAGCTAGCCTATGGTATGATTGTTGATGTGTATATCGCCCTACGGACTAAAACCCTCCGGTTTATATAGACAACGGATAGGGTTAGGGTTACATAGAGTCGGTCAATGGTAGGAGATCTGAACATCCGTATCGCCAAGCTTGCCTTCCACGCCAAGGAAAATCCCCACCGGACACGGGACGGAGTCTTCAATCTTGTATCTTCATAGTCCAGGAGTCCGGCCGAAGGTATAATTCGGCTATCCGAACACCCCCTAATCCAGGACTCCCTCAGTAGCCCCTGAACCAGGCTTCAATGACGACGGGTCCGGAGCGCAAATTGTCTTCGGCGTTGTAAGGCGGGTTCCTCCTCCAAGTACTTCATAGAAGATCTTAAACACAAAGATAGTGTCCCGCTCTGCAAAATAAGTTTCCACATACTTCCATAGAGAGAATAATATCTACACAAATCTAATCTGCTGACGTATCCCGTGGTGCGACACACCACGGTCGAGCCTTTATCCTAGTCATTTAATTACCCACCTCAGCGTGGTATGTGAGGTGGTTCCCTTGGCACGTCTTGTAAAAACAGAGATCATGTCCCCTTATTACGAGATTCTCATCAATACGGGCATGGGTAAGCCAACCACTTCTAGGACTCCTAGATCATAGGAAAGTCCAAACGGACATGGGGAGGACGCTTGATATCCACCCTCTTTATAAAGGGGCAAAGCTTTTACCTTTTCCCTCCTGTGCTCAATCGAATCCTTCCCCCGCCTCAAGCTCAAACGCCCAAAGCTCAGGTCAGGTGCTCCGAACCTTCAGTCATGTCCGGATCCAGCCTTCAAGGCCAATGGATGCCCTCCTCCGTCACGGAAGAAGACATCAAAAAGTTGAGGGAGGCCAGGTATCTGACCGCCGAAATGTCGCATCGGCTGCCTCCCCGGGGGCAGGCCGTCCCTTCTCCCAAACCCAACGAGAGCGTCGTGTTTGTCTCCCACTTCCTCCGAGGTCTAGGTTTTGCTCTGGATCCTTTCGTCAGGGGCTTGATGTTTTATTACGGGCTAGATTTCCATGATCTAGCTCCGGACTCCTTCCTGCATATCACGACCTTTGTTGTCGTATGCGAGGCCTTCCTCCGGGTTACCCCCCACTTTGGCTTATGGCTCAAGACCTTTGAAGTAAAGCCGACGGTTATCGAAGGGCAACCTGCAGAGTGTGGAGGCGCCTCAATACGCAAGATGACAGGAGCTCCGTGGCCCAAAGGTTCCATCCCAGAGGTGTCTGCATTGTGGCAACAAGAGTGGTTCTACATCACGACTCCTAGAAGCGCCAAGTGGGCGGCCGCCCCTATTTTTCGCTCGGGCCCTCCACCATGACTGATGTCATGGATCAGCAGAGGACAGAGCTGGGGTCCAGCCAAGGACGTGCCTTTACTGCAGAGCCGCATTCGAGATCTCTTCAATGACGATCTCAGTTTGGTTGCGGTAATACAAGTTATGCCGGTTCGTCAAGTCCAGCCTTGCAAACGTCGGCCCCTTCGCTTGTGGGAGTTCAATCCCGAGGGTCCGCGTGCCATTCAAAATTTTCTCGGCCTGACGCACGAGGATATGTATAAGTCATTCTTCGGACCTCAAGTAGAATGTCCGGAAATCACCGAGGACGTGGGCCTAAGCAGTAACCGCGCCGCCGAACAGGTAAGGAATCTTCCGGCCGAACATATTATCTTTCCTTCGTTACGAAGTTATTTCTGAGAGTTTGCATTTTCGACCAGGACTGGCTAACAAAGGCGAAGTTGATTCGGTGTTCGGCCCCCCTCCCTGAGGGTTTGCAGAATCCGATATTGGAAAAGATGCTCCAGACCGCACCTTGCCCGGATCCCTTGAAGGAAGATACTGTGGAGGGTAATGCGGGCGGACGCGGGCCCCCAATGCTGCCTATTCTAACCGAGGGAGCAAGCGTCTCCGTGAAGGAAGACGACCGGAAGAGGAAAAGGACTGCGCCCAGGAATTCGGAAGCCGAAGCTTCCAAACGGGAGAAGAAATCTTCCACCGGGGGCCCTACCTTGGGGGGCACTGCTGCCGCACAAAGTCCGCGGGGGGTCAATTCTCCCGGGAGTCGTAAGTGACCCGAAAACTTTAATAGTACAGATATGCCATCCTTTTCTTCTGAGAAAATAACCACCGCATATATTTGTGCAGTTTAGGCCTTAGCCCCTCTCAAATGAGCTCGTCTTCGGGGGATCTTCTTCCAGAGATGATGGAGAGCGAGACGCCTCCTCCGGACTCCTCCGCTCCGGAAGCGGGCGACCCTGAAGTGTCGTTGCAGAGGGCCTCTCCGAGTGCGGAGAGGCCAGAAGGTGATCCAATTGATCCCCGAGGCTCCCAGTGTCAGGCTCCCGAAGAGAGTAGACAAAAGAGTCCGACGCCGTCTAGTGTGTGATCGGACATTCTGAGGGAGTTGGTGGGGCGAGCGGCCATCTCAGATGATCACCTTGTGCTGATGAATATGGTGATGGAGAGGATATCGTCTGCCGAAAGCGGATTGCATGACGCTTTTATGAGTCTACTGACAGGCTTTGAGGTACATAAAAAGGAATGTGTAATAGTGCTGCACATCTTAGGTGTGCCCTGTGTAGATAGTAGCCCCTAAGACTCTGGTTGTCATCGGAAACGATGACGAATGGAGGATCATACTCCCAGGTAATAACCATACCGCCTTTATGTGCAGGAGATGGAAACTCTGGTGGCCAGCCGGACTAGCCAGTTTGCCCATTTATAGAACGGCAGTTGGATGCGGCAGATGCCGACATCGAGCTTGTTAACAGAAGGCTTGACGAGGCACAGGGTAATTATCCTTGTCTGGTAAACACCACATAGGAAGAGTATGATGCCAGTGTTTTTAACATGTTATGATCAGATGGAGCTGCCACTGTTGAAGCCTTGCGGGCGGAACTTGCCCGAGCCAAGGAACAAGCTAGATTGGGTAATGCGGCTGCTTTGAAGGCGGCCGAAGACTTGCGAGCCGAGAAGGCCGCACATGGCGAGAGCCCGAAGAAGATGGCCAATATGGCCGTAAAATTAAAAGCCGCCATAGACCGTTGCCGGGCTCTTGAAAAGGAGAACCAGGCGAAGGCATCGGACCTTGCGAAGGCTGCTGTAACGATAAAAGACCTCCGCTCTGCTATGAGGGCAAAGAAGGAGGAGCTACGGGAAGCCGGGGATATTGTAGCCGGGAAGTCCTTTATGCTATAGAGGAAGTACAGAGATCCATGGTATGCCCCTCTGGATCGGCTGTGGAGTTCGGAGGATGCGTATATGGATCTGGCGGCGAGCGCTGCCGATGCGGCCAAGTACTTCCAGAGTCAGACGGACCGTGAAGTAGACCAGCTGTTTTGGAAGCAATTCCTTTCTCCCGAGCGTCCGCTTTCGTTGATGGACCAGTTAGCCAAATGTGCCGAACTAAATAGGTTGTCTGGACTCTCCATGAGGTCTGTTGTGGATCAACTATGGCCGGGAAGGTTAAAATTGAGCAGCTATTTCAGCTTGGTGCACCAGGTCCTTGATGTGGTACCGCGCATAAATGCGATGAAGAGGTCGGCGTGCATAGAAGGTGCACGGATGGCCATTGCCCATGCTAAAGCATACTAGGTAGAGATGGATGCTACCACTATTGCGGCGCAGGATTCGGCCATAGGTCGAAGGGCTGCTGAGCACTACTTTGAGGAAGTTCTTGAGGGTGCTTGTTTGATAGAGACCCAGTGCTAAAAAAATATTATGTTTGAATGACATGTAATCTCATTGTAAGCGAAATGCTTTTTAGATTTTTATGAGGCTACTTTTATACTTTTGCCTGAAAGTAATGTGATGCCTCCTAGGCGGCCGTTTATGTATACATGTGTATAACCGGAAAGATTGCAGTCGTCGGCTTCAACCCCCACGCATATAATGCGGAGGTGTTCGCAAAAACACACGTTCACACTTAACCCAACGTCTTGGTCCTATTAAGGAGGTGATAGCGGAGCGAGCGAGGCAACCAGACTATAATGCTTTAACACTTTCACTTAGCCATAGGAGTTTGACAGTGGGGCTACTAGATAGCCCCTGGTGGCTCCGCACTCTCCCGATCCCGGGGTGTGTATATGCCTGGCCGGAAAGCGGCCCTTCGTTAAGGCGGAGGAATTCTAACATTCCCATGGGTCATCGAGTGGTTGACCAGTCTCACGCTAGATCATGACAGTCAGTTTTCGGCTTTCTCTACTGAGGTGCTCGTCCGGACAAACCAGGGCACAATCGCAGTAGTTCTCCTGGTGCTACCTTAGCCGGTAAAGCGGAACGTAAGGCACCAAAACACAGGAGCCGGGCAAACCCAACATTTGTCCAAAGACAATGATTCGGAGTTGATGCATATAGGGCCAAACTCGCGACGCCGAACACTCCCTAGGGTATTCGGTCTTTGCGGTATAAACCGGGCCTGAAGAATGGCCTTTGTGAGAAGCCCCTTGTGTCCAGGTACGTGCATTGTTCTGGCGTGGCCACATGCCAAGACGTCAGCATCCTTCCCAACGGTGGATATGTATCAACAAGAGACAGTAAAAAAGGTTTACGCAGGGTCTTAATCTAAAAAGAATCCTTGGGTCGGGTCCCTGCTGCACGTCTGCACCTGTGTCTTCGTTGTGCCGTATCCTGGACGGGTGTAGCACGATGATCATCTGTAAAAGAGAGGAATTTAGGTAAAAAGGTTGTCGTGCAAAAGGATAGTTTTCTAAAGAAACCATGTATAATTCAAGATAAGAAGAAATCGCCACTCGTCTGCATGCGTTGAGCCCCTTGTACTTTTGAAATATAGGGGTGTGACCGTTTATTCGATATGAGTAGCGGCGCCGGACTTGATTAGTTGTGTCTGAGGTCTTGACGACCTATTGGATGCTTTTGCTGGTCCGGGCGCCTTTGGTGTGCGGCTGCCAAGGCAGCCTCACTCTCTTCGGCGCGCAGAGATCGCTTGATACTTCCGTGCACTGAAATGATGCCACGTGGACCGGGCATCTTGAGTGTTAGGGAGGCGTAGTGTGGTATTGCATTAAAGCGAGCGAAAGCTTCGCGTCCGAGTAGTGCTTGATAGCCACTTTTAAACGGAGCGATGTGGAAAGTTAAATGCTCGCAACAGAAGTTATCGAGGGAGCCGAATATAACTTGTAATAGGAGGGAGCCCGTACAACGAGCCCCTGGGCCTGGCGTTACTCCTTTAAAGGTAGTATTGCTATGGCGAATTTGTGTTGGGTCTAACCCCATCCCGCGGATTGTATCCTGATATATTTGGTTTAGGCTACTGCCGCCATCCATCAAGACTCGTGTGAAGTGGTATCCACCAATTACTGGGTCTAATACCAGTGTAGCCCATCCTGCGTGCCGGATACTTGATGCGTAATCACGATGGTCGAAGGTGATCGGTTGAGACGACCAGTGGCGGGACATCGCGGTGACAGGCACTTGGGTATATTTTCAGGGAGTGTTGCATTGTTTTTTCTCTTGATCACATGTAACACGTTTACGGTTTTGACTTCGGGTGGAAATTTCTTTTGTTCCCCCTTGTTTTGCTTGGGAGGTTCGTCCTCGTCTTCACTTGGTGTATCCTCCCCCTTGTGTATGGCGTTAAGCTTGCCGGACTGCTTGAAGACCCAACATTCTCTGTGGGTATGATTAGCAGGTTTGCTAGGGGTACTATGGATCTGACATACTTGGTCTAGAATTTTGTTGAGGCTGGACAGTTCATCCCTGGTGCCTTTGGAGGGCGGCTTTTGGTTTGGCCGAGGGACTTTGAATCTGGCATTTACTGTCGTGCCCTTCGTGTTGTCTTCTTTATTCCGGCGTTTATTATTGCGCCGTGATTTCCCGTTTCCATCTCAAACTTCAGATGTACTGGGGTCGCTGGTGCTGCATCTGTCTAGCCAGTTGTCCTCACCCGCACAAAAGCGGGTCATGAGGTATGTTAATGCGGCCATCATGCTCGGCTTGTTTTGGCCGAGGTGTTTGGCGAGCCATTCGTCGCGGACGCTGTGCTTGAAAGCCGCTAAGGCTTCGGCGTCCGGGAAGTCGACAATCTGGTTCTTTTTAGTAAGAAACCTATTCCAAAGCTTTCGGGCTGACTCTCCCGGCTGTTGAGTTATGTGACTCAGGTCGTCCGCATCCGAAGGTCGGACATAAGTCCCTTGAAAGTTTACCCGAAAGGCGTCTTCGAGCTCTTCCCAACTTCCAATGGAGCTTTCGGGGAGGCCTTGGAGCCAGTGACGAGCTGGCCCTTTGAGTTTGAGAGGTAAGTACTTGATGGCATGGGGATCATCCCCTCGAGCCATATGTATATGAAGGATATAATCCTCAATCCAGACCCCAGGGTCTGTTGTTCCATCGTATGCCTCTATATTTACGGGCTTGAATCCCTCTAGAAATTCATGGTCCAGCACCTCATCGGTGAAACATAGGGGGTGTGCGGCACCCCTGTAGCTGGGTGTGCCACGTTGTTCGGATGTTTGTTGTGTTGCATTGTATGCTGGGGCGTGCTTGCGTGGTCCATAGATGGATCTTGTTGCACCGTCCTTTGGGTGCGAGCCCTCGCATGGGTCGCGTGTTGCATTGTGAGTGGCGTTGAATGTCGTTCTGTGGTGGTAGAGGGGTCGTCTATCCGACCATGTGGCTGCTTTGATATTTGGTTGTGGGGGGTCTGAGGCCTCCTCATCTAATTCGGGTAGCAACTTCTGCTTTGGGTAGCTCTTGGAGGGGCGATTGTCGCCGTACCTTGCTATAGTGTTGAGTATTTTGCTCCATCTGAATTGGAGCGTGTTTTGCGCGGCCTTGAGCCTCCGCTTCTGCTTTTTTAGGCTCCTTGCGGTGGCAACGAGCCTTTTACGGGCATTCTGCTGCTCTGAGTGCCTGTCCGGCGTTATGTCGTCCGGACCATTATCATTGACAGGATTTGTTTGTTCGGTTTGATTATCCGGATTGCCGTTGTCTGGCAGCGGTTCGCCCTGCTCCAGCGCTGGATCAGTGTGATCGCTATTTCTGTCGAGGCGGGATTTGGGGCGGCGCTTGCGTCGCCGCTTTGACTGCTTTTCGAGGGAACAATCCTTCGGTGCGTTCTTCCGCTCCGCGCCATCATCTTTGGGTGCGTCCACCATGTATAGGTCATATGACGAGGTGGCATTCCAGGCTCGATGGGCGCTGATTCTTCATCATCTCCTTCATCGGCGTCCATACCGTCAATGTCGTTGGAGTTGAAGTCGAGCATGTCGGTTAAATCGTCGACAGTGGCTACCAAGTGGGTGGTGGGTGGGCTTTGAATTTCTTCATCGTCCGAATCCCAACCTTGCTGACCGTAGTCCGGCCAGGGTTCTCCTGATAAAGAGAGAGACTTCAGTGACTTCAGGATATCACCGAAAGGCGAGTGCTGAAAGACGTCCGCGGCCGTGAACTCCATGATCGGCGCCCAATCGGATTCGCTCGGCAGGGGCGCGGAGAGTTCGGAGTCCGGAGAAGAATCCGTCTCCATGGAGTCACGAGTCTTGATGAGTACGGGGCTGGTGTTTGGCTCAGCCGTCGTTGGGATCGCAGCCCCCGAGGTGGCGTCCAACCACCCATCCTTGATCGGCGCGGTCGGCTCCGAACTAAGGGTCGGAGCCGATGCGGGTGCGGCCTCCAGGGCACTGTTCGGCGACAGAGCTAGATCATGCTCGTCGTGACAGTGCGGCACGCTCGGCAGTGGTTCGAATCCGTCGAAGATCAAGTCCCCGCGGATGTCGGCCGTATAGTTTAAACTTCCGAATCTGACCTGACGGCCAGGGGCGTAGCTTTCGATCTGCTCTAGATGGCCAAGTGAATCGGCCCACAGTGCGAAGCCGCCAAAGACGAAGATCTGTCCAGGGAGGAAGGTCTCACCCTGGACTGCATCGCCATTGATGATCGTAGGAGCCGTCGGGCCTTACGGTGACGGCACAGAGGAACTCTCAATGAAAGCACAAATGTCGGTGTCAAAACCGGCGGATCTCGGGTAGGGGGTCCCGAACTGTGCGTCTAGGCCGGATGGTAACAGGAGGCAGGGGACATGAAGTTTTACCCAGGTTCGGGCCCTCTCGATGGAGGTAAAACCCTACGTCCTGCTTGATTAATATTGATGATATGGGTAATACAAGAGTTGATCTACCACGAGATCAGAGAGGCTAAACCCTAGAAGCTAGCCTATGGTATGATTGTTGATGTGTATATCGCCCTACGAACTAAAACCCTCCGGTTTATATAAACACCGGATAGGGTTAGGGTTACATAGAGTCGGTTACAATGGTAGGACATCTGAACATCCGTATCGCCAAGCTTGCCTTCCACGCCAAGGAAAATCCCCTCCGGACACGGGACGGAGTCTTCAATCTTGTATCTTCATAGTCCAGGAGTCCGGCTGAAGGTATAATTCGGCTATCCGAACACCCCCTAATCCAGGACTCCCTCAGCCATCCCCTTATATCAGATGCTCAAGAAAACGGATAACTTTGTCTAGAGTGAGGCAGCTGATAAGGCGTTTGAAGATCTGAAGAGGCAGCTAGTGGAACCGCCCGTGCTGGCAGCACCGATCGATAAAGAGCCATTATTATTATATGTGGCTGCTAATGCCCGGGCTGTCAGTGTAGCCATTGTGGTAGAGCGCAAGGAGCCTGGCAAAGAGTATCCGGTTCAACGGCTGGTTTATTATATCAGTGAGGTGCTCATTGAGTCAAAGCAGAGGTATCCGCATTGGTAGAAATTGGTGTATGGGGTGTTTATGGCAAGCCAGAAGCTCAAACACTATTTTCAGGGCCATCCTATCACAGTGGTCAGTTCAGCTCCTCTGGACGACATCATTCAAAACAGAGAGGCAACTGGCCGGATTGCCAAGTGGGCCATTGAGCTTGGACCCCACGGGCTCAAATATATACCTCGCACGGCGATCAAGTCCCAGGCACTCGTAGATTTCATCAACGATTGGACGGAGTTACAGGCACCTGAGGAGAAACTAGATAATACATATTGGACTATTCATTTTGATGGGTCCAGACAGTTAGAGGATTCGGGGGTTGGAGTCGTATTAACTTCCCCACGAGGTGACAAGTTTTGTTATGTCCTCCGTTTAATGTTCCCTTATACTAACAATGCAGTTGAATATGAGGCTTTACTCCACGGTCTTCGGATAGCTAAAGAGATGAATTTGAGCTGGGTTAAGTGCTTCGGCGATTCAGATCTAGTGGCTCAGCAAGTGTCTGGCACTTGGGATTCTAAGGACCCACTCATGACTACATATCGGCGAGAGGTGGACGCAGTGGCTGGTCACTTTAAAGGTTATCAGGTGGACCATATAGACCGGCGGAAGAATGAAGCGGCGGACGCTTTAAGTCGTCTTGGTTCCCAACATAAACCGGTTCCTCCCAATGTCTTTCTTGATATATTGCACAATCCGTCAGTCAAAATACCAACCAAAGAAGATTTCGCTATTCCTGATCCGGAGGCTCAGTTGGTGGCCGCTCTGCATGCCATACCGGATTGGACGATCCCATATCTAGATTACATGAACCGGGGTGAGTTACCAGCTGAGGAAACGTTGGCTCGACAGATAATCTGGCGTTCCAAGTCCATGACCATACTCAACGGGGAGTTACATCGTTACAGTGTTTCAGGAGCAATTCAACGATGTGTTTCTCCTCAAGAAGGTTGTGAGATTTTGCGAGAAATTCATGAAGGGGATTGCGGTCGCCACGCCGGTTCAGAGTCGTTGGTTGCTAAAGCTTTTCGCCACGGTTTTTACTGGTTGACAGCGCATGCTGATGCAGAGGATTTAGTCAAAAGATGTGATGGATGTCAAAAGTTTGCCCGCCGTGCGCACGTTCGGGCTCAAGAGTTGCGGATGATTCCAATTACATGGTCGTTTGCAACTTGGGGGCTGGATATGGTTGGACCCTTCAAGCGCTCCAAGGACAAGAAGACCCATCTGTTAGTAGCAGTTGATAAATTCACTAAATGGGTAGAGGCAGAGCCAGTCAGCAAGTGTGATGCAGCCACGGCGGTTCAATTCATCAAAAGGGTGATATTCTGGTTTGGCTTTCCACATAGCATTATAACAGATAATGGCACTAACTTGTCAAAAGGAGAGATGGAAGAATTCTGTCAACGTGAGCACATCCGGCTTGATCTAGCATCAGTGGATCACCCCCAATCTAATGGTCAAGCGGAAAGGGAAAATCAAGAAATTCTACAGGGTATTAAACCAAGGCTTATGGTTCCCTTAAAGCGGACGCCAGGTTGTTGGGTCGAGGAGCTACCTTCTGTGTTATGGAGCATCAACACCACACCCAATAGGTCTACGGGTTACACGCCTTTCTTCATGGTTTATGGAGCGGAGGCGGTTCTTCCTAGTGACATCCGTCATGATTCGCCCCGTGTGGCAGCTTATGTTGAAGCTGATAATAAGAAGGCACGTCGGGATTCTCTGGACCTGTTGGATGAAGAGCGGGATCTTGCAGCAGCACGTTCGGCGATTTATCAACAAGATCTTCGACGTTATCACAGCCGCCGGGTTAAAACTAGAACCTTTCAAGAAGGTGATTTGGTGCTCCGGCTCATCCAGGATCAGACTGATATGCACAAGTTATCCCCCCCTTGGGAAGGGCCCTTTGTGGTCAGCAAAAATCTGCACAACGGATCCTACTACCTCATTGATGTTCGAGAGCATGAAGACTCACGTCAATCAGAGGAGGAGACAAAGCGGCCATGGAACATAGCTCTCCTTCGGCCTTACTATACTTGAAGCCATAGGCTCTTCACCTGTACATATTTATGATAGTGTATATACCGTATAATAAACCGGAGCCTCCGTTATAAGCGGGGTATCTGTTCTTTCTTATATCATGTGTGTGCTTTTCCAAGTTAACGGTCAAAGCGGGGTCTTTGTTAAACCGGCTTTAGCAGCTGCATAAAGACAAGGAAAATCACTAGGGGGCTTGGTCATGTTTGAACCACAGCTACACCTCTTAATAGGCATTTTAGCCACACAAGGAAAAATTTGTGGAGCCAAAGAGAGTATTGTACACATTACAAACTCAAACATAGGCACACGCTGAGCATCGCTCACAAAGTTACTTGGGGGCTCTTTTTTGCAAAGCAACAAAGAGTTTGAAAGGACCCTCGTAATTGGCTATCAAGCCATGGCTTGGAAGCCTGGTGTATTCACCTAAAACCCCGGGTTAACCTGCCTTCATCAAGTAAGCCACTCCTATCCAGGTAATCCTGGCATGACCCATTGAACGTTTGACAAGTCAATCTTTTACAGACCCTGAACTTGTCAGAGTTAAAACGATGATTGGTTAATTGGAGGCCCATCTTAAAAGGCTTTGTTAAATGGTTTAAATCAGAGGCCTGGCAACCCATGAAAAGCCTCGATTTGGAGCCTGGTAGCTCGTGAAAAGCCTCGCATATTTTCCTATTTGAATTTTGTTTGTTGACAATCATAAGTATTTTTTGATAAATCGGCGTCCTTGACCCGGCTTGCTTTCCAACCACCAGTTGTTGGCACATGATCAATTATAAACCGGTGGTCATTGACACGGTCTGGTTTGACTAAATCACCAGTGTTATGAAGAAAATCTGGTAGTTATACCGGTCCGGTTTAATAGATAGACCAACATTATGAAGATGAAATTATCAAACATATCGGGTTGGTGTTAAACACCTTTGCTGTATACACGTTTGGTCAATCAATGAGGTATGTTTTGTACATTATTTTTTGTACAAACACTTGATTACTCAGCTCATGTACTATATACTTCTTGGATATTATGACATGTTTAGCGGTAAACCGCTAGACACTTTTTAAGTTTTTTGGACCCAGGAAGGCAAGTCATCATAGGCTATGCATAAAATATATCCTGAAGGGTGGCACAGATTGTCACAAAATGTTATGAAACATGCTCAATGGCATGGTAGATAAACAAAGTTTCAGCTATCCTATTACATGAAGCTTCAAAGTGGCTCAAACAGTGCCATTGTTTTTCAAAGTAGCCATGTAAACCGGCGACCGGATCGGGACTCTTCATCACGATGGTTTGACGGTTGCGGATCAGTTGGTGTAGGCACTTCTTCATCCCTCCCCAGCCGCTGGAAATCAGCCGTTGACCAATCAATTCCGATTAAAGCTTGGAACACTGCTTCCTCATGCATAAGATCAGAAGGGTTAATATTAGGGGCATAAGTGTGCTTACGAATCGGAGGCACAAGTTCTTCGACTTCATGGATCTCGGTCGGCTGTCTTCTCCCTTCTGCATCATAAAACTGTTGAAAATGGGACAAATCGGTGTCCTCAGCCAATTTGCTGGCCGCTGGCCGCATCTGTTTGGTCAGCCGCCGAAGATCATCATTGTCAAAGTTTGAACCGTCTTCTTTAACGCCTGGATATCCTTTAATGATATCCTCCGCTTCGAGGTCTGGAATCCAGGCCTTGGCTCGAATAAGGGCGGTTAATGCTCCTGCTCTCGCAGCGGCTCTTTTCAACTCGACAATACGCGCCGGTAACATGCTCAGCTTCTCAAGGGTCTCTTTAATCAACGTTGGCACCGGTTTGTTATAAGCCGCTGTACTAATGGCTCGCTGAGATCCAGATTATAGCTGCTCAACCAATGTGTATGCCGCTTTGAGCTTCATCCGCATATCTGCACCAAGATGGGTGATCTGAGTTCCTGCCAAAGATTTTAACAACATTTTGGTCAGTTTTAAGATTCATTGACTGGTGCAACATACATAAGCAGATACTTACCAAAGATAGCAGAGGTCATAGTGTTGATTTGGCGCTTCAAACCGGCTAGTTCTTCAACCACCGGTTTTAGGGCTTCCTCGGCATCTACAACTCTTTTGGTCAAACCGCCTTTTTCTGTTTCCCATTCAGCACGCTCTTGATTAAAGGATTCTTTCAATTTTTCCATTCCGGCCAGGCCTGCGTCAGCTCCTCTTTGGCTTTTGCAGCTTCGGCTTGTTGAGACTTCACATTTTCTTGCAAGTCAGAGTTTTGGGCATCTTTGCTTCTCAGTTCAGCCTGCAACATTGAAGGTATATTCAACAAAACAACATATTTATGCACTAAGTATAAAGCATATAACAAGTTATCCACTTCATACTTGGGGGCTAATGCCTATTTGCTCTCAAATACTACCCTCTATGCAAGTCTCCAGAACAATGCAAGCATTATCCTTGACACTTGGGGGCTAATGTACGTTTGTTCTAAACCGGCAGTGTGGAATAAAAACCGGATTAACTTGCCAAGTTAAACCGGCCTTTGGGGGCTATGCTGCAGAATGTTATCTAAAATTTTCAAACATGAGCCTTATCTATGATTGAGGACACGCCTTGGCAAGGATCAATGATGGGATGCTTAAAGTATTACAAAGACCCGGTTTATGATTGACGATCATAAAATGGCTCTTGGAGGCTACTTGGAATAGTATTTCAGTTATAAATCAATGTGCAAGGGAGAAGCATTTACCTCATATCGTTCTTTCATCAAATTCACCAAACCGGCTTCATAATCTCGGTTTGAGTGTAGACGGTTCAAGAAGCCGGAATGAAGCTCATCAGCGTTAAGATGAGCATAGTTTGATAAGTCGCTGCTCCATTTACCTTTATCCCTGGCAATTTGTTCTTCTTTGGCACTATGCTGAGCCAAAATGACGGGATGACCAGGAGAACTGTGGCCTGCTCCAGTAATAATAACATCATCACCTTGGCCTTCAGGATTTTTGGTGGATGATGATGGAATTTGTCAGGACCCCGATTCCAAGTCACATCGATCTAGCCGGTAACACCTCATATCACATTACGGCCTCACGCACGGTATCCCCATGGGTGTCGCCTTACCATGGCCCGGGACTATTTGCGCCTTTTGGCTCACGTATATGATAGTGTCGCTAGCATCCATATGACAGAGAACCCGGGCCGACATGGCTAGTCGTGAACCCAAAGCGACATAGAACTATGGAGACAGGCATACATGAATCACATCGAGCATGTCGGTCATCAGCGTGTGAATCCGGGTTGTAGCACTGGGTTAACAGGACTCCGGGGAACCCAGGCTATAGCAGGCTAGGCAGGACTCCGGATGTCACCGCGTGACATTTCCCCTAAGGGACAGACACAGGAACGAAGTGAAACACATGTCGGCCAGTCAAGTGTCCAGAGTAGTAGTGCTGGGCTAGTAGGACTCCGGTGAACCGGGCTGTAGCGGACTACTATCGCTCAGGAAGCACTAGACTACATTTCCCCATATGAGAGGCTGCCAAGGATAAACAACTAGATTGTCGGATCCCACTCATACCAAGCATTTCAATCATACACACAATATGCCCGATATGAGTTCATACAACATGGCATCACAACCAAACTCTACAACTCAAGTACTTTATTTAAAAGGCTCCAAGGAGCCATACATAACATATTCATACAGGTAGGGGTCACACGACCCAACACTCAAGTCATACAAGCATACAAGCACATGCGGAAGAAATTTAGTCTGAGTACAGACACTAGAAAGGAAAAAAGGCTTGAAGAAGCCTATTTATCTATAGAGGGCCCTTCCAAGGCTTGGACCACCACCTGGGTGGCTAGTCACTCGTCGACATCAAGGTCTACATAGAACCCATCGGAGGGGGCAGTGTTGTCGTCTGAAAACAGTAATTAAGCAAACAAGAGTACAAAGGTACTCAACAAGTCTTACATCAGAACCTACTATACATGCTCATTCTCAAGAAGGTGGTGGAGTTATTGCAGCAAGCCAGCTTTGACTCTTGGCTAAGTTATCCTACGGAACACCACTAGTAAAATAGTTTTCGCACATGAGTCCACTAATCACCAACACAATACTCCATCAGGGATCCTCCCTCGTCATCCTACGAGAGGGCCATCCTCGGTACTCACACTTATCTTGAGTCTTTTAGTAGTATCCATTAACTTGTCTATGAACTGTATAGGCAACCAAGTAGTCCATTACCGCGGACGCGGCTATTTGAATAGTTTTATACCCTGCAGGGGTGTACTTCATCACACATGTTTCCACCACTTAGCGTCTGCACATGACATGTGCTCGGCAGACTTCAAGCGAAAACCGACGTGGGTGTAGACCATGACCTGACTAACCGCACAAGTCTCTAGTCCAAGTTTATCGCCTATTCAGGTTCCATCCGCAAGGAAATCCGGCCGGGGTGTCCTCAACGGCCCCAAACAATGTGTGCAGGGTTCCCGAGACACCAAACGGGCGACTTGGTACATCGTGCCATGGTGTATCTACCGCATCATACGCCACCCCTAGGGTCAGCACTACGCACGGCCGCCAACACATAACCTGCAAACACTAGAAACTAGTTGCAACTCCTGGACAGAGGATGAGAGGGGTCAGTCAGTCGAGCGGGGTCATATTTCAGGGCCCAATGTGTGGTAGTAGCTGGATCTTAAATCACGCATACAGATCTCAGTTCTTATGGACGACCTCAATGAAACAACCCACCATGTACTCCTACATGGCCTCTCATCGATACCTTTACCAAGACATGTTCAACACATCCCTCACATTACCGACATAATCATTTCACTCTAGCCCATCACCCAGATGAACCAGACCTGACACAACTCTAAGCATAGCAGGCATAGCATGGTAGGAACACAAATATGGCTCAATCAACTCCTACACATGCTAGTGGGTTTCATCTGGTTACTGTGGCAATGACAGGTCATGCAAAGGAAGTGGGTTCAACTACCGCAACACACAGCAGTTTGAATCGCATTGTCTTAATGCAGTAAACAAGAGCAGAAGCAAGAACATGGGTTTGTATCGGAATGATCAATGGGCTGCTTGCCTAATGTAGTGGTAGTAGGGTACTGCCCTTCAGACGGATATTCGGGGTTATCCTCGGAGACAGAACCTACCACGAAAAAAACACCGAACATAATCAACACATGACGATATGCAACAATATGATGCATGCTATGACATGGCAATATGAATGTGTCTTGGCCTAATGCAAGCTAAAACAGAAAGGAATGAACTCATTTGAATCAAAGATTCAAATGTTAGTTCATTTAACATAGCCATTTTAGTGCATTATCTTATTTTGCTTAAAAAGCAAGGTTAACTTGTTGTGTCATGCATGAAACCATTACCAATGGATAGATTGAATTTTTCTGATCAAAATTCATATATAAATCTTTGCATTTGGAGTTACAGAATAATTTCTATGAATTTTTGAAGTTTGCAACAATTTCTGGAATTTTCTGTATAAAAATAAATCCAGAAATTAGTAATTGCGTCAGCAGTGCGTCAGGGTGATGTCAGTGGTCAACGGGGATGGTCCAGGTCAAACCTGACAGTGGGTCCCGCGTGTCAGTGTGATTAGTTTAACTAGATATTAGTTAATACTAATCCTAATTAGTCAGCAGGGCTGGGCCCTACCTGTCATTGACCCAAGGGGGTCAAACTGGGCCCACCCGTGGTCCAACGGGGTCAGTGGGGTCAACTCGCCGGCGTTTAGCCGCCGGCGAGGCCAAACGCGGCGGTGCAGGTGCGGGTTTCACCTACATGGCACCGTTTGGGGCGCCGTTGGGCTCTATGGATAGCTGGGAGCGAGCCGCGGCGGTTGGTGCGGGTGGTTGGGCTCAGGGTCGCCGGAAACGGCGCCGACGACGAGTTTGGCGGCGGCCGGAGCTCGGGTGCGCTCGGACCCGTCGCTAGGAGGCAAGGCGAGGCACGGGCGTGGTGCGTTGTGCTCCTGGGGATGTGGTGAAGTTAGTGGACTAAGTGGCGTGGACGTGGCATGGCTAGAGCCTCGTCGACGACGAGCTCCGCGGCGGCGCGTGCGGGCGAACTCCGTGTGCTCGTTGTGGTGCATGAGAAGGAGAGCGGAGATGATAGGGAGGTGGCTAAGCTCACAACGGTTGCGACGGAGTTGACGGCGAGGTCAGAGACGAGCCGGAGCAAGCGAGGCGGCGGAGGCAATCTGGCTAGCAGGAGGTTGAAGACGAGCTCGGTGAAGACGCTCGGGGGCCTCCGGCGGGGCGTGGCTCGGTGGGACGGTCGAGGAGGGAGTGGCGGAGCTTCAGGACACGGTGGAGCGGCGCATTGACGACGGTGGGCACGGTTACGGCGGCGGAACGGCGGCGGCTACGTCGGCCATGGCGGAGGGGAGGAAGGGAGAGAGGCAGGGGGAATGGACGTGTCCAGGGGGTTTGGTGCGCGACGTGGAGGTCGTCCAGGCCAGCAGAGCGACGAGAGGAGGAAGCAGGGCGACGGGCAGCTCCGTGGCACACGCTGGTGCCGGCGTCGAGCAGCTGCCTGCCTGCCTGGCCAAGCCAAGCAGCTCGCTGGAGCGTTGGCTGGGCTGGGCCGACAGGTGGGCCTGCTGGGTGGGCGCCAGGTAAGCTTTCTCTTCCTCTCTTTCCTGTTTGTTTTCTTTTTCTATTTTTTTGGTAACTTTAGGGCTTTATTAAAAAAACTTAGGCACTTGCTAAAATCCTGAAAATAATTGTGGGCTCTGTTGGGATTATTCCTAACAGACCTCACTTAAATCCAGAATTATTTGGGCATTTAAAATATTTTATAGCATTTAAATGCCCAAATTCAAATACTTATGATTTAATTCAAAGAATCCAAAATGTCCTAGAAAAGAGTGCATCATTTTTGCCAGGGGTTTTAACCCAATCCAGAAATGATGAACATTTTGTGAAGGGCATTTTGGGTTCATTGAAAATAATTTTAGTAAACCCTAGTTGTTTCCAGGGGGGTGCTGGGGGTTCTGTCATCCCCATTTCAAGTTTCTGTAAAAGTAGACATGATGCAACACTCTAATGCATGAACCAGCTAGGGTGTGATAACTCACCCCCACTCAAAAGAATCTCGTCCCGAGATTTAGGATCCTCCGGGAAGAAGGTGGGGTACTCGAGTCGAAGACGATCCTCCCTTTCCCAAGTGGCTTCTTTCTCGGAATGGTGTGACCATTGAACCTTGAGAAACTTGATATTATGGCGTTGAGTGGTACGCTCGGCTTGATCAAGGATACAAACGGGATATTCCCGATATGAGAGGTTATCTTGTAGATCAAGTGTTTCGTGGTCCACTCCACGGATAGGATCCGAGAAGCAATGCCTGAGTTGAGAAACGTGGAAGACATCATGAACTTTGAAAAGATGCAGACGTAGTTCCAACTGGTAGGCAACTTCCCCTTGTTTGGCAAGAATATGAAAGGGTCCAATGTAACAAGGAGCCAACTTGCCTTTGATACCGAATCGATGGGTTCCCTTCAAAGGTGTAACCCGAAGGTAAGCCTTCTCGCCAACTTCATAAGACATAGGCTTATGCTTGCGGTCATATTGACTCTTTTGGGGAGATTGGGCCGTTTCCAATTTCTCACGAATAACACGAACCTGCTTTTCTGCTTCCTGGATCATATCCGGGCCAAAGAGTTGTCTTTCCCCAGTTTCTGACCAGTTAAGAGGCGTTCGACATTTTCGTCCATAGAGAACTTCGAAAGGAGCTTTGCCCAAGCTAGCTTGATAACTATTGTTATAAGCAAACTCCACGAATGGAAGGCATTTCCCCCAACCCATTCCGAATGAGATGACAGAAGCTCGGAGCATATCTTCCAGAATTTGATTGACTCGCTCTACTTGACCACTTGATTGAGGATGGAAGGCGGTGCTAAAAGAGAGACGAGTTCCCATAGCATTTTGGAAACTTTCCCAAAGTCGAGAGGTGAAGAGACTCCCACGGTCTGAGTTAATTTCCAATGGGACACCATGGAAATGAGCTACTTTGGAAAGACGGTCGATCACGACGAAGATGGCATTACTCCCTCTCTTGGTCCTGGGAAACCCAGTAATGAAATCCATACTGATTTTATCCCATTTCCACTTAGGAATAGCCAAAGGTTGAAGGGTGCCAGCAGGCCGTTGGTGCTCTGCTTTAACACGACGACAGACATCGCAGCTAGCAATGTATTGAGCAATTTCTCTCTTCATCCTAGTCCACCAAAACCTCTGGCGTAGGTCTTGGTACATCTTGGTACTACCGGGATGAATGGTGAGAGGGGAGTCATGAGCTTCCTTAAGAATCAACTGGCATAAATGTTGTTTCTTGGGAACCACCAAGCGGTTCTCTAAGAAGACAGCACCTCGCTCATCCATGGAAAAACATTTAGCAACACCGCTAGCGATGTTTTCCTTAATTCGGGATATGCCCTTATCACGTTTCTGGGAAGTTATAATTTGATCCGTAAGGTTAGGCTTCGCCACCAGGGTGGATAGGAATCCTCGAGGAACAATGTGAAGATTAAGCTTACGAAATTCCTCATGGAGAAGTGGTTGACTTTGTTGTAACATCATGTTGTTACAATAAGATTTACGACTTAGCGCATCAGCCATGACATTGGCTTTGCCCGGGGTGTAAGTTATTCCAAAGTCATAATCCGACATCAACTCGACCCAACGTCATTGCCTAAGATTCAAATCCGGTTGGGTGAAGATATATTTCAAACTTTGGTGATCGGTGAAGATCTCACAACGATTACCGAGGAGGTAATGTCGCCAAGTTTTTAGTGCATGGACTACAGCTGCAAGCTCTAGATCATGTGTGGGATAATTTTCCTCATGTGGGTGTAATTGCTGTGAAGCATAGGCAATTACCTGACGATCTTGCATGAGTATGCCACCTAGTCCTAGTCGCGAGGCGTCGCAATAGATAATAAAGTCCTTGGAGAAATTTGGTGGTACAAGTATGGGTGCAGATGTCAGGCATCTTTTCAGTTCCTCAAAGCTGAACTCGCATTGTGGGGTCCACTCGAACTTTTTTATCTTTCTTGAGGAGTTCAGTTAGAGGTTTAGCAACCTTGGAGAAATTCTCGACGAAGCGGCGGCAATAGCTCGCTAAGCCAAGGAAGCTCCGAACTTGCTTCACCGTCTCAGGTGGAGTCCAATCAAGGACGGCTTGAACTCGCTCGGGATTGACAGCAATACTCTTACCAGAGATTACATGGCCTAGATAGGTCACTTCTGGCAACCAAAATTCCCACTTAGAGAATTTGACATAAAGGTGATGCTCTCAAAGTTTTGTCAATACCAGCCTTAGATGTGCGGCATGTTCCTCTTCATTCTTGGAGTAGATGAGTATGTCATCGAGGTATACTACGACGAATTTATCCAAATACTCCATGAAGACCGAGTTCATTAACTGAGAGAAGGTGGCTGGGGCATTGGTTAGACTGAAGGACATAACAGTGTACTCGTATTGGACATAACGAGTAACAAAGGCCGTTTTGGGAAAGTCCCAATTTCTGATTTTGATTTGATGGTAGCCCAACCTCAAATCCACCGCGAGCTGATCATACAGATCGTTGATCCTGGGAAGCGGATACTTGTTCTTGATGGTGACCAAGTTGACAGGTCGGTAATCTACAACCATCTGATCTGTTCCATCCTTCTTCTTGACGAAGAGGACGGGGCAAGCCCAAGGAGAGGAACTAGGATGGATGAAACCCTTTTTCAAGGACTCATCGAGTTGGTTCTTAAGCTCGGCTAGTTCTAAGGGTGCCATCTTATAGGGTCTTCTAGAAATTGGAACGGTTCCTGGAACAAGGTCTATTACAAACTCGACATCCCTGTCAGGTGGAACACCTGGCAGTTCTTCTGGAAAGACATCCGGAAAGTCCCGGACTACCGGAATATCTTCAAGGTCTGGAAGGAGGTTGGCATTTAGGGAGTAAACTGGCGCTTGGCCACTCGAGTTAAGACAATGACTGTCTTGCCCGATGGGTGAGTAAGTTGAACGGTTCTAGTGGCACAATCAATCTTAGTGTAATGAGCTGACATCCAGTCCATACCCAAGATGATGTTTATGTCCGAGGACTTGAGAGCTATTAAAGATGCAAGAAAGACAAGTCCATCGACAAGAATTTCGTTCCCATGGCTTACTCTAGAAGTTTGCCATTTGGAACCCGGAGTTTGAATTACCATGGAAATGGGCATGTCACAGAATGTTGTGTTATGCAATCGAGCATAGCTCTCAGATATGAATGAATGAGATGCTCCAGTATCGAAAAGAACAGATGCCAGATGGTAATTAACAAGTAACGTACCAAGGACGACGTTAGGATCCTCATGAGCCTCCTCGGCTGAGACATAGTTGACATGGCCACGTGCAGTGGTGACCGGCTTGGCGTAGAATGCCTTTCCCGCTGGCTTACCACGACCAACGGACTTTCCAGACCGACTGGGGTTGTTGTTCTGGGGACACTCTCGACTATAGTGACCCGGCTCTCCACACTTGAAACATGTCACAACATTGGGGCGTGGAGCAGCATTAGCAGCGGGGCCACCATAGGGCTTGGATGGTGCAAACTGCTGGTTGGGGCGAGACGCCTCAAAGGATGGCCTCGGAATGAACCTGGGTGGCAGTGCCGTGCTTGGAATCCACACCCAGCACTTCTGAGATCCAGAGCCGGATGAAGAGCCAAAATCACGAGAGTGCTTGCGTGAAGCGTCATAGTCAGACTGGCCTGTCTCAGCACTGATGGCTTTATTGACCAACTTCTGAAAGGAGGTGCACTCATGGAGACGAAGATCGCGGCGAAGCTCAGGGCTAAGTCCCTTGCGGAACCTTGCTTGCTTCTTAGCGTCGGTGGATACCTCTTCAGGAGCATATCGTGCCAGATTCCCAAATTCACGACTATATGCATCCACAGTCAGTCTTCCTTGGGTGAAATTGCAGAACTCTACCCTCTTGCAATCTATGAGACCTTCTGGGATGTGATGCTCACGGAAAGCCCCACTGAATTCAGCCCAAGTAGTAATTTGGCCGACCGGGCGCATAGCTTCAAAATTTTCCCACCAAAGGCTAGCATGGCCTTCGAGGTGATAGACAGCATAAGTAACCTTATCAGCTTCGGCTACGTTGGTAGAACGTAGCTTGTGGGTGATGCTGCGAAGCCAGTCATCCACGTCGAGGGGCTCGACGGAATGGTTAAACTTTGGTGGGTACAACTTGATGAAGTCATTGATTGACACCAAGTCATTTTGCTGATGGCGTGCAGTGTTCTGCTCAATCCGCTCCAGCAAGCGGTTAGTCTCACGCTTGTTTCTTTCTGCCTCTAGCATCACTTCGGCCAGAGAAGGCGGGTGAGGCAGATTTTCACCCCTAACTGCACTAGCTTCCCCCTGCTCCGGGGCAGCAGGGTTGATGCGGGTGTTGACCATCCTAGGAGAAAACAAGACAACGGTTTAGATAAGGATGGCACAACTTAGCAAGGAAGTGCAGAATGTAATGGATAACACGTAATGCAGAGATGTTCATCCGTATGACATGATAATATAGAACTGCCATATATATACCAACGGTCATACACACCATACATAGTTTAGTACAAGCCCAGGCTACAGTACAACTATGATGAAAGACATTACATCTCATCGGAGGCATTCCAAGATCCTATACATTATTTTTCTACACCTCCGAAATTGATTACACACTAAGTCATATTCCACAAGTCACGCAGGACAGTGGAAATACAACTATTACAATACTAGTGATACTACTACTAACTCAGACAGCTCCGTAGTAGTCCTCATAGAAGTCACCTCCATAGCCTGGAAGTTCAACGTGATCATCTAGGAACAGACGGTCCTGAGGAGCTTGTGGACCATAGGGGCTAGGATGAGGTCTTGGACCAACAAACGGTGGCCTGCGGGGACCACGGGGTGGGGTGATGCCTCCCACATCACACCAATCCACCATGTCTGGCAAAGCCAATCTCACGGGATACAAATCCCTTGTATCCATACATCCAGCTTGCACAGCAGGTGCAAACCGATCAAAGTGGCCCAATGATCAGCACGGGTGTTGAAAAGCTCCAGTCTCAAGGCCCGATTCTCTCGGTCCTTATCCTCGAGCATCTCGGCAGTGGTGCGAGTTAGTGAGTCCTCACGTGTGGAGTCAGCATAGATAGCCTGGAGATACCGTTGCGCTCCCGGGAGTGAAGCTGGCTTATAACAAAAGTCGGTGTTCCGAAGCAGGCCAGTCCGGACTCGCATGATGGTCATCATGGAATAGGCAGCATCTTGCACAGCCATCTCAATAGTAACCCTGAGTCCATAGGAACAGTGGAGCGGCTCGGTAGATCCAGGATAAGAAGGAAATATCCTGATGGTGCAGAAATATTGGCTTTGATTAAAGTCTCAGAATTGCTCTTCGATAGTGTATTCGGGATACCAACGGTAACCCGTCTCGATCATTATCCGGACTAACATAGCAGTATGACCGGGCACATCGAGGCACCGGGTCAGGCGAACCACTTGGTTTTGAGCACGAGTGGCCATCTGAAAGCACAACCACAATGCAAAGACATTAGAATTTCTAGGGAAAATTGGACAGCATAACAGCTGTAAATGCTCAGAAAAAGATTTGAGACATCCACAATAGTTTGCAATACCACGCAACAACATCATATCAGGGTTCTGATTCAACTGGCAACATACTAAAAGTAGTAGAAACTGTACTGGGGCTTGTAACACAATCTATAAGCTACTATGGATTAGTAACACGTGAATCTGACAGAAGAAGAGAGCCTAGTCCTTAACCCACGTTGAATGAGAAGAGAATGACTCAGATCAGAGGGCATAAGGTAAAGGACTAAAAGAGCCTAACGTTCCCTCCCACAATCAATTCCCCTACATATAATTAAAGCATTTATAGACTCGACAACGACCAGTTTGGCTCAACGAACCTACAGGCAGTCCGGCTCTGATACCAACGCTGTGAGGACCCCGATTCCAAGTCACATCGATCTAGCCGGTAACACCTCATATCATATTGTGGCCTCATGCACGGTATCCCCACGGGTGTCGCCTTACCATGGCTCGGGACCGTTTGCGCCATTTGGCTCACGTATATGATAGTGTCGCTAGCATCCATATGACAGAGAACCTTGGCCGACATGGCTAGTCGTGAACCCAAAGCGACACAGACCTATGGAGACAGGCATACATGAATCACATCGAGCATGTCGGTCATCAGCGTGTGAATCCGGGCTGTAGCACTGGGCTAACAGGACTCCGGGGAACCCGGGCTGTAGCAGGCTAGGCAGGACTCCGGATGTCACCGTGTGACATTTCCCCGAAGGGTCAGACACAGGAATGAAGTGAAACACATGCCGGCCAGTCAAGTGTCCAGAGGAGTAGTGCTGGGCTAGCAGGACTCCGGTGAACCAGGCTGTAGCGGACTACTATCGCTCAGGAAGCACTAGACTACATTTCCCCATATGAGAGGCTGCCAAGGATAAACAACTAGATTGTCGGATCCCACTCATACCAAGCATTTCAATCATACACACAATATGCCCGATATGAGTTCATACAACATGGCATCACAACAAAACTCTACAACTCAAGTACTTTATGTAAAAGGCTCCGAGGAGCCATACATAACATATTCATACAGGTAGGGGTCACACGACCCGACACTCAAGTCATACAAGCATAGAAGCACATGCGGAAGCAACTTAGTCTGAGTACAGACACTAGAAAGGAAAAAGGCTTGAAGAAGCCTATTTATCTATAGAGGGCCCTTCCAAGGCTTGGACCACCACCTGGGTGGCTAGTCACTCGTCGACATCAAGGTCTACGTAGAACCCATCGGAGGGGGCGGTGTTGTCGTCTGAAAACAGTAATTAAGCAAACATGAGTACAAAAGTACTCAGCAAGTCTTACATCAGAACCTACTATACATGCTCATTTTCAAGAAGCTGGTGGAGTTATTGCAGTAAGCCAGCTTTGACTCTTGGCTAAGCTATCCTATGGAACACCGCTAGTAAAATAGTTTTCGCACACGAGTCCACTAATCACCAACACAATACTCCATCGGGGATCCTCCCTCGTCATCCTACGAGAGGGCCATCCTCGGTACTCACACTTATCTTGAGTCTTTTAGTAGTATCCATTAACTTGTCTATGAACTGTATAGGCAACCAAGTAGTCCTTTACCGTGGACGCGGCTATTCGAATAGTTTTATACCCTGTAGGGGTGTACTTCATCACACATGTTTCCACCACTTAGCGTCTGCACACGACATGTGCTCGGCAGACTTCAAGCGAAAACCGACGTGGGTGTAGACAACGACCTGACTAACCGCACAAGTCTCTAGTCCAGGTTTATCGCCTATTCAGGTTCCATCCGCAAGGAAATCCGGCCGGGCTGTCCTCAACGGCCCCAAACGATGTGTGCAGGGTTCCCGAGACACCAAACGGGCGACTCGGTACACCACGGCCGCCAACACATAACCTGCAAACACCATAAACTAGTTGCAACTCCTGGACAAAGGATGAGAGGGGTCAGTAAGTCGAGCGGGGTCATATTTCAGGGCCCAATGTGTGGTAGTAGCTGAATCTTAAATCACACATACAGATCTTAGTTCTTATGGACGGCCTCAATGAAACAACCCACCATGTACTCTTACATGGACTCTCATCGATACCTTTACCAAGACATGTTCAACACATCCCTCACATTACCGACATAATCATTTCACTCTAGCCCATCACCCAGATGAACCAGACCTGACACAACTCTAAGAATAGCAGGCATAGTATGGTAGGAACACAAAAATGGCTCAATCAACTCCTACACATGCTAGTGGGTTTCATCTAGTTATTGTGGCAATGACGGGTCATGCAAAGGAAGTGGGTTCAACTACCGCAACACACAATAGTTTGAATCGCGTTGTCTTAATGCAGTAAACAAGAGCAGAAGCAAGAACATGGGTTTGTATCGGAATGATCAATGGGTTGCTTGCCTGATGTAGTGGTAGTAGGGTACTGCCCTTCAGAAGGATATTCGGGGTTATCCTCGGAGACAAAACCTACCAGGAAAAACACACCGAACATAATCAACACATGACGATATGCAACAATATGATGCATGCTATGACATGTCAATATGAATGTGTCTTGGCCTAATGCAAGCTAAAACAGAAAGGAATGAACTCATTTGAATCAAAGATTCAAATGTTAGTTCATTTAACATAGCCATTTTAGTGCATTATCTAATTTTGCTTAAACAGTAAGGTTAACTTGTTCTGTCATGCATGAAACCATTACCAATGGATATATTGAATTTTTCTGATCAAAATTCATATATAAATCTTTGCATTTGGAGTTACAGAATAATTTCTATGAATTTTTGAAGTTTGCAACAATTTATGGAATTTTCTGTATAAAAATAAATCCAGAAATTAGTTATTGCGTCAGGGTGACATCAGTGGTCAACGGGGACGGTCCAGGTCAAACCTGACAATGGGTCCCGCGTGTCAGTGTGATTAGTTTAACTAGATATTAGTTAATACTAATCCTAATTAGTCAGTAGGGCTGGGCCCTACCTGTCATTGACCCAGGGGGGTCAAACTGGGCCCACCCGTGGTCCAACGGGGTCAGCAGGGTCAACTCGCCGGCATTTAGCCGCCGGCGAGGCCAAACGCCGCGGTGTAGGTGCGGGTTTCACCTACAGGGCACCGTTCGGGGTGCCGTTGGCCTCTATGGATAGCTGGGAGCGAGCTGCGGCGGTTGGTGCGGGTGGTTGGGCTCGGGGTCGCCGGAAACGGCACTGACGACGACTTTGGCGGCGGCCGGAGCTCGGGTGAGCTCAGACCCGTCGCTAGGAGGCAAGGCGAGGCACGGGCGTGGTGCGTTGTGCTCTTGGGGATGTGGTGAAGTTAGTGGACTAAGTGGCGTGGCCGTGGCATGGCCGGAGCCTCGTCGACAACGAGCTCCGCGGCGGCGCGTGCGGGCGAACTCCGTGTGCTCAATGTGGTGCACGAGAAGGAGAGCAGAGAGGATAGGGAGGTGGCTAAGCTCACGGCGGTTGCAACGGAGTTGACGGCGAGGTCGGAGACGAGCCGGAGCAAGCGGGGCGACGGAGGAGATCTGGCCAGGATGAGGTTGAAGACAAGCTTGGTGAAGACGCTCGGGGGCCTCCGGCGGGGCGTGGCTTGGTGGGACGGTCGAGGAGGGAGTGGTGGAGCTTAAGAACACGGTGGAGCGGCGCGTTGATGACGGTGGGCACGGTTACGGCGGTGGAACGGTGGCGGGTGCGTCGGCCATGGCAGAGGGGAGCGAGGGAGAGAGGTGGGGGGAATGGACGTCTCCAGGGGGTTTGGTGCGCGACGTGGAGGTCGTCCAGGCCAGCAGAGCAGCGAGGGAAGGAAGCAGGGCGGCGGGCAGCTGCGTGGCACGCGCTGGTGCTGGCGTCGAGCAGCTGCCTGCCTGCCTGGCCAAGCCAAGCAGCTCGCTGGAGCGTTGGCTGGGCTGGGCCGGCAGGTGGGCCTGCTGGGTGGGCGCCAGGTAAGCTTTCTCTTCCTCTCTTTCCTGTTTGTTTTCTTTTTCTATTTTTTCTGTAACTTTAGGGCTTTATTAAAAAACTTAGGAACTTGCTAAAATCCTGAAGATAATTGTGGGCTCTGTTGGGATTATTCCTAACAGCCCTCACTTAAATCCAGAATTATTTGGGCATTTAAAATATTTTATAGCATTTAAATGCCCAAATTCAAATACTTATGATTTAATTCAAAGAATCCAGAATGTACTAGAAAAGAGTGCACCATTTTTGCCAGGGGTTTTAACCCAATCCAGAAATGATGAACATTTTGTGAAGGGCATTTTGGGTTCATTGAAAATAATTTTAGTAAACCCTAGTTGTTTCCAAGGGGTGCTAGGGGTTCTGTCATTCCCATTTCAAGTTTCTGTAAAAGTAGATATGATGCAACACTCTAATGCATGAACCAGCTAGGGTGTGACAGAATTTCGGTGTCTTTCATTGGATTAGCCCGGTTTGGTTCTGCCGGTTCAGTATCAGGGGCGGCAGGCTCAGCATCTGTTGGTTCGTCAGTATGTTGGCTGTTAAGGGGCGGATCATCAAAAGTTGTTTCAGGATGGAGGCCTTCCGGTTCACCAGTCTGCTCTGGTTCACCTCTTGGTTCTTCTTCTTCGGCAACAGGGTCTTCTGGCAGATTGGTGACCCGAGCTTTCTTGCTGGGTCTGGCTTTGGCCCTGCAAACAGAATAAAAAGGATTAATATCCTATTAAAAGATGTAGGGCGCACTGAAAGGAAAGGTTTTTCATAACTCACCCGTCCACAGCTTTCAAAGGGGGGGAGTTGAGTTGCTGTCGATTCACCAGAAGAGGAAGGAGGTGTCACCTGATAATTTGAATCAGACGGATTAAGAGGCTGTCTGAAATAACCTGCCTTGGGGTAAGAATGGTCAGAAGTAGGAGAGACCTCAGACCGGCGCTTCCGAACCGGAGTATCAGGTAAACCGGTAGAGGTGACCTGTTGGCCACTGTGCCGGGTTGTCCGGCGAGCTTCATGATGTTGAGTCTTCAAAATAAATGTTGGATCCAAGTGAGAAAGAGGATGAGAAAAGCTTACTTTCCGGATTGTTTGGCGAGTTTTTTGTGTTGGCATGGAGTCTGAACCGAAGGAAAGGGTAATTACCTCTACGTCCTCAGCCTGACTAGCTTCTGCCTCCTCCTGAGGAAGATCATTGTTAACAAGATGCATAAAAAGAGAGCCAAGTGAGTCAAGTTCTACCTCAACTTCTGGGTCATCAGTATCATCATCAAGTTCCATAGTAATCCGGTCAGCCGTTTTCCGCTTTGACGTCCGTTTTACGGCTTTGGTCTTTGGGCGGGTTGGTTTGACCACTTTATCTCTAGTTGGTTTTGCCGCTTTCTCTATGGATTTCCGTTTCCAGAAAGGGTCATCACCCTATACATATAAAGAAGAAGGGTTACAGCTTGTATAAGTCAAAGATATTAGAGATGAAGAGGAAGTGTAATGCTTATAGGAGGCGGTTTGTTCTTGGTGTAAAAGGGATTCAGACCGGTTTGACTACAGACTAGTTCCGATTCATTCAGAATTTTCATTACACCTTCAGTAACTTCTTCCTCGGATAATTGGAAGTTGTAGTGGCATTGAGGATCGTCAACTTCACCGGTATATTCGCACATTAAACCGGGATGCTGGCTTAGCGGCAAGATACTCCAGGATATCCAACAACGCACAAAATCTACACATGTTAAACCATTTGCCATAAAGGCCCGGAGCTTGGCGATTTGAGGAGCGTATTTTGCCCTTTCTGAAGAGCTCAGGCGTTGTGGCATTGGGTGAGTATTGGATAATCTATGATCACGGAAGCCGGGGAGGGGATTTTCATCCTCAGGCGGAGTGTCTCTACAATAGAACCATGTTTGGTTCCATTCCTTTGGGTGGCTATGGTGTTTGGCATGAGGAAATTCCACTTCTTTCTGCTTTTGAATCGAGACACCACCAAGCTCTGTGTTCGGGCCATTCACAAACTCTATGCGCCGGTTTAAGTGAAAGAAATCCCGGAACAATTATGTAGTTGGTTCTTCTTGTAAATAGACTTCGTAGAAGACTTAGAAACTGCATAAGTTGGAGACTGAGTTGGGACCAATATCTTGTGGATGCAGTTGGAAGCTGGCAAGCACATCTCGATAAAATTTTGACCCTGGCGGTTTGAAACCACGGCCTATATGGTCAACAAAGATTACCACCTCGCCTTGTCTTGGGGTTGGAGGATTCCCTGTTCCTGGAACACGCCATTTGATTTCAGTTTTCTTTGGCAGAGAGCCGATGCTAACCATCTCATTCAATTGAGCCTCAGTAACCCGGGAACGAGCCCAGTTGCAGGCAGTGAATTGTTTGGCCATTGCAAAGTGAACAAACTGAAAATGAAAAGCCAGTTTATAAATTGCGCATGATTATACACAAGAGACAAGGGAGTAAGAAACATACTGATATGATAAATGGTACAACCCGGAGACTGGTATAATGAGAGAGAAAGGTAATGCTAGCACAAGGTTGATTAGACACTGTTAAACCAGAGCATAATTATGAAGGTAACATGCTCTTCCGGTTTATCAGAGGGCTAATGGCATAGACTATTTATACAATGTTAAACTGCTTATATTGGTGCGAGGAGAAACAGATCTCACAGTGATGTATAAAACTTTCGGATCTAAAGATAAGACAGAAAAGCAAAAATAATTGGATCTTGAAGGGGTGCAGAACTGAAGCAATTTTTGACAGACTAGATCAGTTCTTTGCGCATAAGGATTTGTGATGACCATGGTAGGTAAGCTACGGCAAGAGATGTATCAAGCAAGAAGTGTCCATCTATTAAAGGAAGAACAAGGAAGAATAGCACTGATGAACTTCGGAAGAACTGCGAAGAATGTTGAAACCCTAGAACAGATCTATGGTGAAAAAAGCAGAGAACTTACCGGAGCTGGTGAGGAAGCGGAAGGGCACCGCAGTATTCTGGTGTGTTCAGGGCGATGCAGCGGCCAAGGTCGGAGCAGAGGCGACGGTCGACAGTGGCGGCGGAGCTCCAGAGGCTGAGCGGCGCGAGGAAGACGATGCGAAGAGGCACGGGGGGAAACGGTGAAAATGACCCCTCAGTCCTATTTATAAGGCGAAGTGATAAAATGGCAAGTACGGAAATCGAGGAGCCCAAAAAATGGATAAGTTAATAAAGGTGTCGCCTCGATGACTGGATATATATTAAACGAAGGAAATCTCCGACATCAACGGATGGATGATGTCAGGGTGGTTTATCATAATTTTGAAGCATGACATCACGGCGGTTTAAAAGATCAAAAATGAAGATACGAGAGAAGATTTTTTCTAAGTGTGGAAGATTGAAATGAACAAGTTCAAACCAATTTGGGGCCTAATGTTGGGGATATTAATACTGGAGGTAAACCGGCCTTATGTAGCCGGGTTGACTCTTTGAATATTAGAAGCCCATGAAGATGTAAAGATGATGGCGCTTTATGGAGGGCCCAAAGGCGGGTTACAGTCTGTAAATGTAAACCGGCCTAGTTATGTAACTTGTATAGTAAGATAGAAAGAGAGAGGCCGAACCGGATACGTTTATAAACCGGCCTTGGGACTCTATAGCCTGGCGGGCGTCAACCTATGTATATAAAGGGACGACCCGGCCGCGGTTTATAGACATACAACAACAACTCGAGAGCCAGACAAAGCGGATTCGCTCCCTGGCCTTTGAAACCCCAGCAATACCAATCACAACTAGACGTAGGCTTTTACCTTCATCGAAGGGGCCGAACTAGTATAAACTCATGTGTCCCCTTGTCCGGTTTAACCCCTTTAAGCTAACCCATTGCGATGGCTCCACGACTAAGTCCTTTCACGAGGACATCTGCCGTGACAAACCCACAACACAAGGGTACCAAGCACCCAAGAGTAATAAGCTTCTCAACTTGTAACTTACACGTATCACCGTGGAGAACTCAAACTGATGCACCAAATGCAATGGCAAGGGCACACGGAGTGCCCAAGTCCTTCTCTCCCAAATCCCACCGAAGCAACTAATGCTAGGGAGGAAAATGAGAGGAAGAACAAGAAGGAGAACACCAAGAACTCCAAGATCTAGATCCAAGGGGTTCCCCTCACCTAGAGGAGAAAGTGATTGGTGGAAACGTGGATCTAGATCTCCTCTCTCTTTTCCCTCAAAAACTAGCAAGAATCCATGGAGGGATTGAGAGTTAGCAAGCTCGAAGAAGGTCAACAATGGGGGAAGAACACAAGCTCAAAGGATAAGGTTCAATGGGGAAGAAGACCCCCTTTTATAGGTGGGGAAAAATCCAACCGTTATGCTCACAGCCCGCATAGAGCGGTACTACCGCTAGGGCGGTAGTACCCCTTTGAAAAACAACAACGAGGAGGAAAAAGGCCAGTAGAACCACCGGAGCGGTACTACCGCTCGTCCTCACGGTACTACCGCTAGGGATCGCGGTACTACCGCAAAGGGTAGCGGTACTACTGCTAGCGAGCGGTACTAAAAAAATACATCCGGGGCTACCACCACAGGACTTGGGACGAGTTTTTGGTCCGGAGCGGTACTACCGCTGTAGGAGCCACGGTAGTACCGCTCTGGAGCGGTAGTAAAAAATTACATCCGCTCCAATTCGCGGTAGTACCACTACAGCCTTTTCAGAACACCAAAACTGTCACAACTTTTGCAAACGGACTCCGAATTTGATGAAACCATGTTTGTTGGAAAGCTAGCGATAAGGGCTAACACAATCTTGATAGAAATACCAATAAGAAGCAAATTAGAAAAGGACCAAAAGAAAATGGTGAGAACCCTTCCTCGGATAAGACCGGTAAAACCTCCAACACCGAAAACATCATAGAAGACGCATGCAAACTCCATTTTTGATGAACTCAAGCTTGTCATCAAGATGACCATAGGCTCTAAGACTCACAAAGAGAACCAAAAAAGAACCAAGAAACATGATGCAAGGATGCAATGGTTTGAGCTCTCGACGAACGATACGATCAAGCTACTCACTAGAGAGCCCCCCTTGATAGTACGGCTATCGATCCTATAACCCGGTCTCCCAACTACCACCATGAGACTGGTAAAATAGAAAACCTATCAAGGGCAAACCTTTGCCTTGCACATGATCCACTTGAGCTAGATGATGACGATCTTGTCTTCCTCAAGATGGACCACCTTTCTTGATTGTGTTGGATCGATGGAGACTAGATGATTGCTCCCCCATACTCCACTATGGGTGAGCCACTCTTCAGCACATCTTCACAAGTCCATTGACACCACAATGGATGGCAAGCTTCAAGCACTTGATCTCTTCGTGATTCTCCACTTGAACTTGCACACAGCAATCTTGATGACGATCACCACTTGATGTCATCCTTCCCATGGGTTGTATGATATCATCCTCTTGACGCAAGCCCATGGACACGTACCTAACCCCACATAGACTCTCACATAGACCATGGGTTAGTATACAAAGTGCAATGGACAATGCTTACCATACCATGGGATCACTTGATCCCTCTCGGTACATCTTCTAGTCTTTGTGAGTTGATCAACTTGATTCACTCTTGACTTAGTCTTGATCAACCTTGAATCTTTCCAACTCTCTTCGTTTGGATGATGTCTTGAAGGTAAACATGAATGATCACACAATCTTCTTCTTCAAGACATGCTTGCAATAAGCTCAACACTCACATGACCAATCTTTGGATAATTCCTTAATAGCACCTTGGTCAACCCATAAACTCCTTGAAACCAACACATGGACTTCAAGAAATGTCTATGGAAAAATCCTTCAAATATAACTCAATGCAACCATTAGTCCATAGAGAATGTCATCAATTACCAAAACCACACATGGGGGCACCGCATGTCCTTTCATTGTGGTCATGTAATGATTACTACGACATTGTTAATACCAAGCTTGATTTGATCGTGTGATGTCCGTGTTGGTTACGAGGTAACCCGAACAGAGTAAGTTGGTGCATAATAATGTCATCATGTTTATATGTTCATGACATGCTCGTATTGTTGTAGCTGTATCATGTTGTTCATGCCATGTTGTTCTGATAGTGTCATGTTAATCCTTGTTAATCTGTAACCGCCATGCTGTTGTTTGTCTTGATTGCTTTTGGTTATTGTGAACTTGCAAGTACATTCAATGTACTGACCTGGTGTGTCATGCCAATTTGCAGGTCGTACCTGGATTGCTTGCTTGTTTGGTGTGGTTCCTGTGTTCGCGAGCTAGGATAAACGTTCCAGCCAGAGTCCCTGCGGATTGGAGTCCATCATCGCCGTTCGTTGTTTCGCTGCCAATATTTGTTCCGCTGCCTTAACTTGTTATGCTACTTGCATAGAGCAACTGAGGATGGCATAGTGTCGTCGTGCCGATGTTATTCATTGTAATATCGGAGGCCTTGTATTCATATTCGTGTAATAATAGAAAGTTGGTTTGTTCTACGCTAAGCAGTGCTGTATTCCAGAAGACTTCACCTCGATCTCTGGGCTGGAATACGGGGCATTCCGGTTTCTCTGAGCCGGGGTGCCATAGTTTTGCCTTGTCTTGTCATTTCTTGTCATGTTTCTTTTTGCCTTTATTTGTTGCATCATGGCCTCATCATAGTATTGCATTTGTGCCTCTTGTTATTTTCCATTCCATCTTCATCATGTGCATTGTGCGATTGTATTCATGCATGTTGTATTGTTGCATGCTCCATGTGTGGTTTTTGTACCATCACCCCCTTCCTCTCCTTCTCTTTCCTTCTTTTGGCAAGTGCCATTTTTCACTTCTCCTTTAATGTTCATCTTTATCCCAAAATTCTAGCACCATGCCCTAAACCTTTGAGCCAAGTTTCTCCTATTTTGGAGTTGATTTGGTTAGGTTTTAAAAAGGCTCAAGTTTGAATTTAATTCAAACTTGAATTATTTTACTTCCTTTAAAAATCTCCAAAGAAATTTTGTAAAATAGTGCACATTTCCAGGAGCATGAGGATTTTCTCACCTCCCCCAAACTCCTCTTCTAGCCTCCTGCACTTTTCCTTTTGCTTTCTGTTTGAGGAAATATAGAAAGGGAAGAGAAGAGAGCAGCAGCAGCCTACCTGGGCCGGCCTCCCAGCGCTCCAGCCCAGCAGTGCAGCCCAGCAGCGCGCCCGCGGCCCACTTGGCGTCCGCGTCCTTTCCCCCCTGTTTTTCTCACCCGCACACCTGTTCGCCCCGGCTGCAACATCGCCACGTGGCCAAGTCGGGCCCGTTCGTCAGTGACCCTGCTCTCCTTCTCACCCACCTTTCCCCTTCTTTCGTCCTCTCTCGCAGCTCACACACATGGCCACGGCCGCGCCACCGCGAGCTCGCCCTGCATGCCCTAGCCTCGTTTGAGACCCCTCTCATTGTCTACCCACTCACTAGGGTTTCCCTCTACCTCCAGCCACCGCCGCCAGACCAACATAGCCACCATATCTGCCACCCCGATCGCGTCCCGAGCACATCCAGGAGCGCGTCAGCTTCGCCGGCAAGCTCCCCGTCAACCTCCGTCCCACCTATCATGTATGTCGTCTTCCCTGACGTCGACTACGTGGAGCCGAGGGCCCCGTCCGCGTCGTCTTGTTCCTCGTCTTCGACTTCGTCCAACGCAAGTGTTTGTTCATCGCCGTTGCCTGCTCCGACCTCTTCCCGTCGTCCCGATCACACTAGCGTGTTCGTGGTGAGCCCATGCCCCTCGTCGACCTTTTCCCCCTCTCTTTAGGCTGCTCTGTCGCCGTGTTCGTCTAGGCTGAACTTGTCGCCATTGGGACATGTTTCCGATGAGAACCCCGACCCCCGTTGGTCGCTCGCTAGTGTCCCTCTCGTTCGCCGCGCTGCATAGGGTCGACCCGCGCCCTCAGTCACTCACCTAGACCCGTCGCGGGTAGCTGTGCTCATCGCCGTTGCCGCCTTTGTCGCATGTCGCCGGCGTGGCCGTAGACGTCGTTATGTGCGGCATGTCCCAGCCGCGTGTGCGGGATCCTCCCGCGCACCGTTTCCACCCCTTCGCTGTGTTGTTTGGTCTCCGTAGCCAACTCCGGCAAGTTCCTCCGCCACGCCTCGCTCGTCGCCAGCAAACCCTGCTGGGTTGGTTCAAACCATGTCGGGCCCCCTTCTGTCACACACACACACGCAGCCGAGCTGGTCGATCGCCCGCTCGCCACCATAGCGACATGGGTTCGAATCCCAGGTGCGATCATTTTTCCTCTGTGGGGGATTAACTATTGTCTCAATGACAACTGGGGCCCACTGCTCAGCCTCACAGGGATCAGGACCCCACCTGTCATCCCCTCTCCTCTTTTCTTTTACTAGCAAAATGGCCCGTCCGTTGCAACGGGAGAACAAAAAATCATAATCTTCAAAGGCCATGACCACATTTTACTACATCACTGAGATACACTGTCACTCTCATTTTCGTGAAATCCAGAACAATTTTTGAAAATCATGAACATTTCTTTAAACTCGTGAGTATATCTAAAATCGTGAACATTTTTCAAATTCTTGAACATTTTTACAGATTGTGAACATTTTCTAGAATCATGACATTTTTTGAATTCACGAACATTTTATACTATTTCAAAAATAGAAAAAATTGTGAACATTTTTAAAACATTTGCCTTGAAGGGGCGAACATTTCTAGAATCAACAAACATTTTTTGGAAGTTGGTGGAATAATTTTGGTAATTCACGAACATTTCTTGAAATATGTGAACATTTTTTGAATCAGCGAACATTTTATGAATCAATAAACAATTTGCATGTCACAAACAGTTTTTTATTTTTACAATATTTTTTATTTCGTGAATATTATTTGAATTAAAGATATGCTACCCAATTTCATTAAAATTTTTAATACACAAACTTTTCAGAAAAAACATGACAAATTTTTTATTTCCCAAACACTTTTCTCAAAATTGCTAACGTTGTCTGAATATGCAATTTTTTTTCTAAATTCCCGAATTTTTTTTAATCCACAAACATTTTATTTCAAAATTCGCATTTCTTTTAATTTTTGGAACTTTTTTGAAGTTCCAAATTATAAAAAGTAGAAAAAAGATGGAAAAGGAAAACCAAACAAAGAAAATTAGAAAACAGGCCGTCGGAGATGGGCCGGCCGAAACAGGCGCGCTATGTCTTCTTTGAGCGTGCAGAGCGCAGTATAGAATGTTCCTACTACATGGGTTGGCCCTTTCGGGGATTCACCTGTGTGAAATATTTTTTAATCACTTATAAGTGGCGTTGGTAGGTAATATTTCATAACTTTTGTGGATGCCCGTGCGTTGCAACGGGAGAGATATTTTTTTGCGAGAAGGAATGGGAAAGATAATTGATGTGTCATCCAAGAACGGGTCTCCACAATGGTAGGCGACAAAGTAAGGAGTTATGGTCTTCTTGCTAGACACGTTTGACACGCGAAATCTTGATAGTGATGCGTTGGTCGGCGTGGTGGCAAGCACCAAACTCATGACTTTTTCCTCCGGGCATGCCTCCATCTTGGGGTTGTGCCCGCCTCCTCATTTGGTGGATGCACGGCGACCTTCGGGACACGGTTGCTTCGTCCACTCTATTCTACCACATCGTAACTTGGTGGATTATTAATTGGAGCACATAAATCCCGTTTCATTATCATAATCAGGTATGAATGTTCCTTCTTTTTAGGGTTTATTCTCTTTGATTATTTTAGTGTTTAAGTGCTCATAATTTTGCTTCAATTAAACCCAAACAACATATTCTCTTTTATTGGCATGTGCCCATAATTTCTTTTATTTATAGTCAACCAAGATAAAACAAACGCGCACCGCTAACCAATGGCCAGCGCGAATATCTAAGAAAATACTATGCCATCAGATTAAAAATATTTTTTTGATTTTTTTGAATATTGAACAAAATATGAATTGGGGAATATTCTTGGAAGTGTGAACATTCTCTTAAATTCCGAAATATTTTCATAAAATGTGAACACTTTTTTTTGAAAATTCCATTTTTTGGGGAAAAACATGAACATAATTAGAAACATGATTAGTTTTTGAAATTCACAAACAATATTTAACAGCATGATTTTTTTTATAAGAACGTAAAAAATAATTCTATTTTTAATTTGTTTTAAAGGGGAGCACTATAAACAATTTTAGAAAATATTTTCTTAGACCTAAATATTATTTTGTATTTCTGAACATTTCACAAAACAAGAATATTTTAAAATATGGAACATTTTATAAATTTTTTTTAAAAAAAATCACGAACTTTTTTTCAAAACACCAATATTTTTTGAACGTTGAGAAACATTTGAAACGGGAAATTTTTTAAACTTTCGAACATTTTTCAAAACAGGAACAAAATATTGGAATTCTGACAAGTTTTGTAATTTTTTACTTTACACAAATTTTTTAATTCTGAAGAATTTTTGTAATTTGTAAACCAAAATAGAAATTGTGAAGAAGTTTTGTAATTTTTTACTTTACACAAAAAATAAATGTAAGAAAGGAAAAAAGGAAAAAAGAAATATAAAAGAGAAAGAGAAAGGAGGAGAGAAAGAAAATTAGAATTAGAATGACAAAAGGGAAACGGGCCGGCATAGGCCCCTGTGGGAAGCTTGAACTATTTCTCGCTCCATGCGACAAATAAGCTCTTCCCAAATGTGTGGGCAATAATAAGTGGGTTGGCTTTGTTGGGCCGGAGCGCGGACAGCCCAATTACGGAATTCTGGCAAACTTTTTTTCTTTTCTAGCGGATTGACGCACAAAAGTTTAGTACCACTTTGTATAGAAAAAATTTGCGGATTGATGCACAAATTTGGAAATTGCCATTTGTGTATACTCCATTTTAGGCAGGTTATTTTTTGCATATTTGTGATGATTTTTCTACAGTAACCTAGACATATTATATATGTTTTTGGGGTAGAAAAATCCCACCAATCTAGTGGTGGCATTAGTTTCTGCATTTGAGCAAGTGCATGATCATGTCATTTTATGTCATGTTGTTGTTTTGTCTTTTATGTATGGTTGAATTCAAACATGCTAAATGGTATCTTGACACCTGTGTATCTTCCTTTTCATGTCTACTCCATGCTAGAATTTATTTCATTCCATGAAGTGCACTGTGATGAGTGCCACAAGCTTGTAAACATGCTCCCATGAATCTGTTATGCCATGCCATGATTTCTTCTAAGTCTAAGATCTGTTTATATCGTTTGCCATGTTTGCATTGGTGCTATCATATATTCTGTAGATCTTTGGGACAAGTTCAGTAAGGGAGTTTTATTAAGTGCATTTAGTAATATCATCCCATGATCTTGTGTATTGTAGTATTTTCCTGTAGCATATAGTTTACTAGGCATAAACATTGCAACCTGATGATGTTCTATCATTGTCGGTGTCAAAACCGGCGGATCTCAGGTAGGGGGTCCCGAACTGTGCGTCTAAGGTCGATGGTAACAGGAGACAGGGGACACAATGTTTTACCCAGGTTCGGGCCCTCTCTATGGAGGTAATACCCTACTTCCTGCTTGATTGATCTTGATGAATATGAGTATTACAAGAATTGATCTACCACGAGATCATAATGGCTAAACCGTAAAAGCCTAGCATGTATGACTATGATAATGAATCCCTCTTCCGGACTAAGTCCTCCGGTTTATATAGACACCGGGAGGATCTAGGGTTACACAAGGTCAGTTACAAAGAAAGGAATCTACATATTTGATCGCCAAGCTTGCCTTCCACGCCAAGGAGAGTCCCATCCGGACACGCGTGCAGTCTTTGGTCTTCGTATCTTCACAGCCCATCAGTCCGGCCCATGGCTAACAGGCCGGACGCCTGAGGACCCCTTAGTCCAGGACTCCCTCAGTAGCTCCCGAACCAGTCTTCAATGACGAGGTGTTCGGCGCATAGATTGTCTTCGACATTGCAAGGCGGGTTCCTCCACTGATGACTTCCAAGTGGTGTGTTCGGCCTTCCATTTAATGTCGTACCCCTCAGCTTCTATGCATCAACAACTTCAGTTTCCACATGTCGAGCGAATGCGAGAGGTCAGCGTATTTTTGCACTTAACACCCCAGCCATGCGAGGGACAACATCTATTTAACGAGATTGGATCCCAGACCCATTCAACATCTCGGAGAAAATCCTCAAAGGTTGCTAGGAAAGAACAATCCAACATGTCTAGCGTCCCTAGCCCCCCCTCTCGTCCCTGCGGCCTAGAAAGAGGCGAATGGGAGAAGTGCTCTGTATCCCACCGTCAGCTGGTGGAGCTGCAAACGTAGGGGTTTCTCCCCCCTGCGGATCTAGTCCCTGTTCGAGCAGGGTTGGCTTCCCTCAACGGCAAAACCCAGACGGAGGATTTCCCCAATCCATCCGTGGGGGAACGAGTGTGTTTCATCCCCTATCTGCTAAGGGGCGTGGGATTTCCAATTCATCCATTCCTTTGAGGCCTTCTGGAATATTATGGCCTCCAGCTACACAACTTTACTCCAGCCTCCATCCTGCACATTGCGGGTTACGTCGCTTTATGTGAACTATTCCTGGGTAGTGAGGCCCATTTTGAACTGTGGAGCAGGTTATTCTGCCTTGTCCCACGTAACCACGAGGGATAAATATTTGAAGTGGGTGGAGCCGAAATATGGCGCATTGCCGAGACCGGAAACCTATCCGGCACACCGAAGAAGGCTTCTGAAGAGTGGACTTCTGAGTGGTTCTACATCGAGGACGTCGTACTTCCTGACCCAGTCCAGAGGGTCTTCCTGAGTTCACAAGTGCTCCTTTAAAGAAACGCCACAGCTGGCGCCCTCGGAGCCTCCAGGAAGAAGATAGTGCAGAGGTTCGCCAACTCCTGAGCAAGATAAGGACGCTCGCCCAGTCCAGATACACGATAGTCAAAGTAATGGCGACCTCCATAGTGTGGGGGGTCCAGCCACTCCAATACAGAGGACTTCCCATGTGGCACTACAATGGGGAAGATGACGCCTCCCGCTGCAGCAGGAAAGGTCCAGACACCCCTGCCGCCCTGGCCAAAATATTGGCCGAACTGTTCAAAGGGGAGGAAGAGGAGTTCTTGCGCATCAAGCACAGGGAAGGATACTCTATGTATTGTCCTCCTAGCTGGGTAAGCCCCCAACCCCTATGCTCTACTCATTCTACTCCCTAAGCTATGTTCAACGAACATTAACCCATCCATTTATAACAGCACTGACGAAAGACTTCCGAGGGGCTTTACAGCCTCGCCCCACAGCCTGAGGGCCACAATCAGGACCTTGACCTCGGATCCGAAGAGGATCCGGATATATTCATGGTGCTCGAAAATGGGTTGTTTTATCAAACGAGCTATGACGACACCGAAGTAGCCATCATTGCTGATTATCTCGGTCTTCTCCCCGCTTCACACGTAAGTAATCCGGGGATACCTTGTCCAAGAGAGTTTTCTCATTCTTCCTCACCCACCGCACTGTTATGTGCTCAAAAGGGGAGGCGTTCGGCGCGTCGTGCTACCCAGGGGCATCTCCAAAGAGAGCGGCCCCATGCCAGGCAGGCCTTCAAAGAGGACGGCAAACAAGCATAACTTTAAAACTTTAAGCACATAGAGAGGAAACTTGATATTGTTGCAATTCCTACAAGCATATATTCCTCCCTCATAATAATTTTCAGTAGCATCATGAATGAATTCAACAATATAACCGACACCCAAGGCATTCTTTTCATGATCTACAAGCATAGAAATTTTATTACTCTCCACATAAGCAAAATTCTTCTCATTCGGAATAGTGGGAGTATCATAAGAGACTCGAATACTATAAATTGTTTCCACATTAAAAGAGTAATGTTCAAAAAAAGGTAATCATAATCATGACAAGTTTTAATATAATCATCACTACTTTTTATAGCATACGTGTCATCACAATTAAACCCATTAATAGTCACTACAATGGCGCACAAATGGCTATGCCACGTGGAAATGAAGGGATGGCGATGGCACTATTACACCTTTTCGTTCCATTTGTCGTTGCCCCCACCACTCGTCATTTTCTTCGAGCACAAGGAAGAGATGGGGTGCCCAAAGAATGTCCCAGATACGACCGCCCCGTTCCAACCCCCGCACGTGACCCTGCCTCCTCATCGACTTCCCTCCTGGCCGTCGCCGCCTCTCCTCCTCTTCCTCCTCTCTCTCCCCTGCCGCCGCCGCTTCTCCTCCTCCCCCTCCCCCATGCTAGCCCTCCACCTGCCATCCACAGAGCCACAGGGTGGTCGAGTCATCGGGGTGAGCAGCGGTGGCCATCTGTGGTGTGTCGGGTGGAGGAGATGAGGAGGGTGGGAATGACGGCAGTGGGGGAAGGAGCAGCGAGGCCGGAGGAGCTCGCGCCGCCGCTGGTTGTGGATGCGCTGCTGCAGCTCGTCTAGCGTCGACCTGGTCTTTTTCGTGGGAGCCCCTTCTCGCTCAGGCTATTTCTTCTCCCTTTAGGATTGGCTTTCTCCGCTTGGTGGAACTAACAGAAGTTTCAATTTCATAGATGTGAGGGCCTACATAAGAAAAGCTCCCATGGGAGCTTCTGCCCATACTCCGAGTTGAATTTACAGGTGATGTATCCATGGAGACAAGATGTTTGTAAAATTGCCTGAGAGGGTTGTGTGGATTTTACAAGTTGTTATTGCTATTACTTATCTTGTAAATTGTTTGTTATTCCTTTCACCTATTATGTGGTTACTTTTGAGGTGTTTTTTGGTTATGTCATGACACAGGCTTATCAAACGGCGGCGTTGCCTCTAGCATCAGACACGGTGTGGCTGGTTGTTGTGTTTTACACCCACAGGAAGGCCCTTCGCTCAGGTACACAAGATGCTTGACAACATTCTGCACCTCAATCTTATTCATGATCTTTTCATAGCTGGTTGGGTTTAGACATAAGTCATGGCATGGCAGCTGGAGTTTCCTTAGAAAATGCGCCTGGCCGTGAGGGGTTGTGGAAGGGTGCCCTTGACGAGCAGGACAATACCACGTCCCTTGCTCATCGGTCTGACTGACATGGCCATCTTCATAAATGGGATGGAGGTGAGTACCTGACTTTTTGGACTCATTTTGTAAAATGGATCGTGTTAACACTTGTTTATATGAAGCTACAAAGAGATCAATAGTGACCATTGGGATTGATGGAAAATTGAAATTATGATGTATATCTGCAGTACATGACCTTCGTACTCATATTCAAATTATACCACTAAATTAATGCTGATAAGATAACCTGATCTTTAATGAGTGGGCTAGAAATTTGAAGTATTATTTGTTTGAAATAGCACCGAAGCGTCAAAAGATTGTTTGCTTTGGCTGAAGATATACAAATTTTCCCTCCCATTTACTAGTCTGATGTTTTGAGGATTTTGATAGTACCGAGCTTCCTTTCTTCAGGAGCATAAGATTAAGAAAAGATATCCGTTATGTTTGGTACCTTACAGAGGATGCATTACGTGATGCTCTCGGCAACTGCAGCAAGATTTTACCGTCATAATTTATCCGTATTAGTATGGATTCTAAAACCTTATAGGAAAATGTCATCTTTCACAAAATGAAACTATTCCCGCAGAGCTGTTGAGGGAGGCCCTGTCATGGACTGGCCGAGACTGTCGAGCATCGTGTTGAAAATCCTCAGAGGTACTTCTTTCACTCCTGCAATCTATGTGTGACTGTTTCTACAAGCTTAGATTCAGTGATTGGTTGTTGTCGCATTCGTGTGGTGTCCATCTGATCCAGAGGTTGCGATATGCTTTGTCAACCAATGGATGCTGGCCGAGGTCGCCCAGGTCGAGAGCGCGCCCACCAGCCTGAAGCTCATCCACAAGCCCTGAACTCAAGGTCAGCAACGGAGATGGGTGTCCCTACCAGTGGCTCTTCAAGAGAGAGGAGCAAGAACATGATGGCGGCGGGGTGTTCGGTTTGTGGTCCACTTCGATGCGGGATGTGGAGGCGCGATCCGACAAAGCCTCCCGATGCTCCAACCACTCTTCCCATCAACGCCAAGGAGCAGCAGCCTCCGCAGGTCAGTGGTGCCACCCCTGGTTTTTCCCATACCAAGATCTCGCTTGTATGCCTGCACATGTAGTCTGCTGCTCTTAAACCTGTGAATAGTTTCAAATCCAGATTAAAACCAGCCCAAACCACATGACTTTCCTCCCACCAACCAATCCAATCCAATCCAAATATTGAGGTCTAGAAGCCAGACCGGACCAAACTAGATGTATTTTCCATCCAAACCAATCCAAACTGTTTCACGTTTTTGGATTATATCCATAGTTTGAAACCATGAACAAGCTGATGTGTTGTTACCGTGAAGGTGAAGCTTCTAGTCAACTGCTTGGCCGTTCATGCGCTTAGGCTTAATGGAGAGACACGGTCTTATGCTGCTAGTCGTCAGGCATACGCTAATGGAGAGAGAGACAGAGAGATGACGCATCATCAACCACTCGCGGCCGGCTGGCCCGCCGCCGCCACCAAGTGGGGCCTGCTACCATGAGCAGGGAACCGCCGCTGCTAGATGCGACATCCAGATGGAAAAGACGGCACCGCGAACCCAAATCCTAGCAGCTAAAAGATGGCCGTCTATGCGCTGGTCTCGCGTACAATGGTCGCCGATTTAATCGTGAGACTATGGATTGAAACGATTTGAGACCAATTAGTCTGTGTCCAGACCGATCCAATCAAGTCCAATAAGTATTAAAGCCCAAACTAGACCAGATTACATTAGGACCTTAGACCATTTAAACCAATCCAAAGGCAACCCACTAGAAAACCGAACCAAAACTTAGGTTTCAATCCAAACCATTCTCAGGCTTAGCTGCTCTCCATTAATTCCCTCTCTCTCTCTCTCTACCCATCACTCTATGAGAAGGGATAGAACTTATTATATTGCTAAATTGTTGTGATTGTTTGATAATTGCGTCTACATATTCAAAGGTTTTGCATTTCTCTGTTTTATTTTTAATTGTATACTTTGTTGAAAGAAGTGAGGAATTAAAAATTAACTTCTATTTTCTCTGAATCGGGCTTGATTTTTGGTACAGATTCTATGATGACTGATGCAAAGTCCGTGCTGTGCTCCTATGATCGAGGTTGGATATGCTTGATGTCCAAAAAAAATTAGTGATTCTTGCTTGAGCGAAATGCCTAACGATCATATTAACATATTACTTGTCTTCCCAATGTGATACAGGTATAGAAGAAGCAGCAGAAAATTGAATACATCATTCTCTGCTGCATTGAGGATTGATTTCAGTGCAGCCTTTCACTGAAATCATATGAACATGATACTGTAGACTGCAGCCATGAATTAATTCTCCTTCATGATGTCCACATGACCTTTTGAGCATTTGGATTTGATTTACGATGCTTTTGTTCCTTTGCTTGATGCCCCCCATCAATTGTAGGATCTTCAGGATAGGCCTTCCTATCCATCCTTATCGGATAAATTAAATATATCTCATGTAGATCTATGTATGAGATGTTTTTTGTACATCTGGTGTTCTTTACATATTAGTGTGTTGTAGCAGATTTAGTGACAAAAAAGTCATCCTGGAGCTTTGATATAATTACATTTGCTCATTTTTTGTTATGTGTTTTGTTTAGAGGAATTGCTTCTTTACTTGACAGATTAGGAGCTGGTGTTAGGTTCCACTGGATCAATTTTTAGCTCTTGTTTCTTAAGGTCTGCAGAGGTTAGAGGAGTAATTAGTCTTCTATGTTTATCTAATGAGTGTGTGTCTGGATGCATACATATAGTAGAGGAGCAATTACCATTTGGATGTGCATAAATTATTCTTCATTTTTTTGCGTGTACATGTGGATGTGCATAAACTGTTCTCTCTTTTCTTAACGAGTATATGTGATACATAGAAAATGTATATGGTGGTTTCCATTCTAGATTATCTGGCTGGTACATGGAGCTTATTTAATTTTCCACTATTATGGCATTATTTGTACTGCTTGACATAGCATGCCCCCTTACTTCCTTGGTGACCTCCCACTACTTCATCTACTGAAATGATTAGGCAGATCACGTTTTTTCTAGCATTAAACCTGCAAAGAAAAGAAATCTTCGCCGAAGCAATTAGTATTCTTTGTTTTCCTAACAAGTGTATGTGAACTCATTCAGACAGTAGACGAATAGTTACCATTCTCTTTGTGTTTTAGTAAGTATATGTGGATGCACATCAAGTGTTCTCTGTTTTTAATGGGTTATATGTTAATGCATAGAAAATGTAGTACATGGAGCATATTTAGTTTGTCTGAATAGTAATACTTATTCACAAATTTTGTTAGCTTGCTTCAAAATTTATTAATCCAGTTATGGTGTGGTTGCCTATTACTCAAGATGATTTCATATTAGCTTCAGAGGACATGTATATTGCGTATCCTTTGCCTACTGAGCACACACAAAGAAATGTTTCTATCGGTATCATTAACTGAAACATATTCCATTTTTGATCAATTGGTGGATCTGACTAATATAGATATATTGTAAGAGATATTATTCACGTGCCATTTTCTTATTTCGAGTAAGCTTGAAACTGATGGTCTCGGTTAGTTTGTGTATTAACTTTCTTTAGAACCTAGATCTAGAGAAACTAAGTAGAGGGTCGCCTTTTGTGCAGGAATTTGCAGCAGGTCTGATCCCTTGCGCGTGCTCCTCCGCTTGTCCTCACCCTCTCGACCCTCCCCTTGCTCATCACCATCCATTTTATTCAGAGTGTAGATGGCGGGCAAAACACCTAAGCTCCAGGTGAGCTCCTACTCCACCCTGTAGGTGTCATAATTTGTATAATGTTTCCGTTATTAAGTTTTGCAATCTAATGCCTTGCTCTACTGTTTTTATTTCTAATCTCAATGTTTCGAATTTTATCGGTCAGAGGTTACTTGAATGATTCATGGGAATTTGAATGTGAGGGGTCTCAAAGAATTTTTATAAAGAAAAATCCAAATATCAACATTTGCTAATCTCGCTCGATAGTTGAGGTCTTATAGAGAACATCATATGTATAATGATGTTGAGAGTAACCTGCCAACATCATTTTCTCCAGAAGATTGAGTATAATGATGTTGAGAGCAACCTGCCAACATCATTTTCTCTAGAAGATTGAGAACCGATAGGATTCTATTTGTATTTATACTGACATTCTCTCTTCTTCGACTAACTGAACATTGAATTACTGTGGTACATGCATCCTACTTCATATGAGCAGCGCTCATGTTTCGAAAACATAAACAGTGTGAGTTTACTATTAAAGTGGATGCCTTGTTTCTCCAGGAATGAGCACATGAGCTACTTTGACTAGGTGGCCACTTGATTAGGTGTATGTGTTAATTTAATGTTCTGTAACACGTTAGGCGTAGGTAGTATTTTTGGACTGAGACTTGCTCCTGTTGTCCATTTCAGATATTCAGTCTAAGATCTAAATTTCACCACTATATGTGTTTTGTTTACGTTTCCTGATGTCTTTTAGATGAACTGAATCACTTGTGTTTATGTGGATACTAGCTACTTTTACTTCAGCACATAAAGAACGAAATCTGTATGAGTATTTTTTATTTACCTTAAAGCATTTCTACATAAGCAAAACATATCAAGGCGCAGTATGCTGGAATAAAACCATATATCCGGTTCATGTTTACCCTTGTCTTTACACATATGATTGGCACTAGCAAATTCACACATACAAATTTGTTTCTAGAGCAAGGATGAAAGCACTCCATACACACCCGCAAGGATGATGATCCATCTGTTTCTAGGATGGTGGGACTTGAGGTCAAACTGCACATGTTTACTTTCAACTTTGCTTGTTGATATTTCTGGCATATACTTGATGGAATATACATAAATATCTGTTCTTTCTTATAGGCATGCACTAGAATCAAGGATTAGCTACTTGATGAAAATATACAGGAGACTCTCCTACTCAACATGACGTTAAAAAAAAGAATCAAGGATCAGTTCAATGGGAATTGGAATGATGAAAACACTTGTTTGAGCACATGTGATCCTCATAATAGCATATTTGTAATAAATCATTGTAGTCAAAACACTTTTTTATAATTCTGTAGTCAAATCACTTACTGTTGTGTATAAGTGCCATTAAGGATCAACCTAAACCTGCGAAGGTGCATAAACTAGATAAGTGCGCACATGAACGCTCAGGAGGCGTGCCAATGGCACGCCCCAACCACTAGTAATCATCATAAGTAGCAACTTTGTTCTCATCATAATCAATTGAAACCTCTTCCAAGATAGTGGAATCATTACTAAATAAAGTCATGACCTCTTCAAATTCACTTTCATAATTGTCAAAATAAGATTCAACATCATCCAAAATAGTGGGATCATTACTTCCAAACCCACTTTCATCAATATAACCATCATAAGTAGGAGGCATGCTATCATCATAATAAATTTCCATATCAAAATTTGGGGGACTAAAATATCATCTTCATCAAATGTAGCATCCCCAAGCTTGGGACAAACATTAATTGCAGCCAATACATTCTCAAACATGTCATTCTCATCAAATATAGCATCCCCAAGCTTGGGCCTTTTCATACCATAAGCATAATCACTCTCATCATTAATAGTATGGATATCACCAATAGTATAGCAATTATCATCATCACAATGAGTAACAGGAGCAACATCATTTGGGAGGGATACCTTTTCACCTTTACTTCTCCGTCTTTTCTTTTTCTTCTTCACATTATGTGTGGGTTCAATCCTCTTTTTGGAGCTTCTTATTGATGAGATTGGTTGAATAGAAGGCTCCTCTTCGTTACCTGATTCATCATAAGAAATAATAGGAGGATATTGGGAAGCCTATTCCCTTTCATTAGTATTCTCTTCATCCTCTATTTTTTTATTTTCTTTATGTAATTGGCAATATAGGGTTTTTCAATGCAATTCACCGCACAATACATAAAAATTTCTTCTAGATCAATATCGAGGAATTTCTCAAGGTTATATTCTGGAATATGCTTAGTTATACGTTTCATTTCTTCATAACCCAAAAGCAAACTAAGTTCATTATGATGTGCAAGGGAAATCAAATCATCACAATTTTTGGACATGATATGATCATGGAACAATTTGCATCGAAGATTTAAATGCCCATGTTCATTGCAAAGTTCACAAGTATGGTGAAGAAATTTTAAAATTTTAGCACAAACATCTAGCCTTTCTTGTAACCATTTAGTTTCCAGATACTTATGCCTCTTGCAAAATCTATTTTCCCTAATTGGTGTGTACTTGCAGACTCTATGCACTTCATAAAAGTTGACATGCTTATAAGAGACATTTTCATCATGACTAGTGCAATCATCATTAGTACTATGGATATTCAAAGAGTCCATACTAACAACATTGCAATCATGCTCATCATCTAAAGATTTAGTGCCAAACATTCTAATGCATTCTTCTTCTAACACCTTGGCACAATTAGTGGAATCCTTATTTTCATGAAAAATATTAAAAAGATGAAGCATATGAGGTACCATCAATTCCATTTTTTCGTAGTTTTCTTTTATAAACTAAACTAGTGATAAAACAATAAACAAAAAGATTCGATTGCAAGATCTAAAGATATACCTTCAAGCGCTAACCTCCCCGGCAACGGCGCCAGAAAAGAGCTTGATGTCTACTACGCAACCTTCTTGTAGATGTTGTTGGGCCTCCAAGTGCAGAGGTTTGTAGGACAGTAGCAAATTTCCCTCAAGTGGATGACCTAAGGTTTATCAATCCGTGGGAGGCGTAGGTTGAAGATGGCCTCTCTCAAGCAGCCCTGCAACCAAATAACAAAGAGTCTCTTGTGTCCCCAACACACCCAATACAATGATACAAGTGCAATATGGATGATATATATGAGTTTTTGTAATCTGAAAATATAAAAACAGCAAGGTAATTAATGATAAAAGTGAGCGAAAACGGTATTGCAATGCGTTGAAACAAGGCCTAGGGTTCATACTTTCACTAGTGCAAGTTCTCTCAACAATAATAACATAATTGGATCATATAACTATCTCTCAACATGCAACAAAGAGTCACTCCAAAGTCACTAATAGCGGAGAACAAACGAAGAGATTATGGTAGGGTACGAAACCACCTCAAAGTTATCCTTTCTGATCGATCTATTCAAGAGTCCGTAGTAAAATAACACGAAGCTATTCTTTCCGTTCAATCTATCCTAGAGTTCGTACTAGAATAACACCTTAAGACACAAATCAACCACAACCCTAATGTCACCTAGATACTCCAATGTCACCTCAAGTATCCGTGGGTATGATTATACGATATGCATCACACAATCTCAGATTCATCTATTGAACACAAAGAACTTCAAAGAGTGCCCCAAAGTTTCTACTGGAGAGTCAAGACGAAAATGTGTGCCAACCCCTATGCATAAGTTCACGAGGTCACGAAACTCGCAAGTTGATCACCGAAACATACATCAAGTGGATCACATGATATCCCATTGTCACCATATATAAGTACGTGCAAGACATACATAAAGTGTTCTCTAATCCTTAAAGACTCAATCTGATAAGATAACTTCAAAGGGAAAACTCAATTCATCACAAGAGAGTAGAGGGGGAGAAAAATCATAAGATCCAACTATAATAGCAAAGCTCGCGATACATCAAGATCGTACCACCTCAAGAACACGAGAGAGAGAGATCAAACACATAGCTACTAGTACATACCCTCAGCCCCGAGGGTGGACTACTCCCTCCTCATCATGGAGAGTTCTGGGATGATGAAGATGGCCACTGGAGAGGGATTCCCCCCCTCCGGCAGGGTGCCGGAACGGGTCTAGATTGGTTTTCGGTGGCTATGGAGGCTTCTGGCGGCGGAACTCCCGATCTATTCTGCTCCTCGTTGTTTTTAGGGTATACTGATATATATAGGCGAAAGAAGTCGGTCAGGGGAGCCACGAGGGGCCCACGAGGGTGGGGGGCGCGCCTCCCTACCTCATGGCCACCTCGAAGCTTCCCTGACGTCTACTCCAAGTCTTCTGGATTGCTTCTGTTCCAAAAATAACTCTCCCGAAGGTTTCATTCCGTTTGGACGCCGTTTGATATTCCTTTTTTTCGAAACACTGAAATAGGCAATAAAACATCATTTTGGGCTGGGCCTCCGGTTAATAGGTTAGTCCCAAAAATAATATAAAAGTGTATAATAAAGCCCGTAAACATCCAAAACGGGTAATATAATAGCATGAAACAATCAAAAATTATAGATACGTTGGAGACGTATCATGGCGCCGGACTGTCCTTCTGCTGAGGGCTCGGAAGATATGTCCGTCACCAACTCGGAAGTGGAGAGCGCCATGAATCATTGGCGCCGGAGGGCCATTTTACGAAACCCCCGCTTCTCAAAAGAGGCTTTCGGCGCCTTCAGCTCGGCTGATGCATACATCCGGGCTTCTCGAGATGGGCTTAACAGAGCCTCAAAGCAGCATTTAAAAGATGTGCAGGTAAGTTTACCTTGTCCGAATTTAATAACCATGTGCCAGCAGCCCCCGAGACTTGAAGTAGTTGGTACAAATGATATAAGGATCGTTGTATAACTAGGTTCTTACGGAGAAGAACGACCTGCTAGCCCAAGAGCCGGAAAAGCGTCGGACACAGCTAACTGCTGCTACCACCGAACTGGAAAAGTTCAAGAAAGTGTCCTCTGGTAATATTTCCCTCCATCAAGAAAAAATAATTATATGCCAGCTGTCGTGGTTTTGTCACGGCAGATGTCCTCGTGAAAGGACTTAGTCGTGGAGCCATCGCGACGGGTTAGCTTGAAGGGGTTAAAGCGGACACAGGGACGCAAGGGAGTTTATACTAGTTCGGCCCCTTCAATGAAGGTAAAAGCCTACGTCTAGTTGTGATGGAATTGATGGGGTTTCGATGACTAGGGAGAAAACAAGCTTCGCCTAAGTCTCGAGTTGTCATCTGTTGTCCTTGAACCGCCGTCGGGTCGTCCCCTTATATACACGGGTGACGCCCGTCGGTTCACAGAGTCCCAATACCGGCTCATAGATGTATCCGGTTTGGTCTCTACTTATTCCTAACTTACAATACAAGTTACATACCAACGCCGGTTTACGGCTACATGCCTTAAACCGATTACGGGCTTTAAGCCCTCATCTACCTTCATGGGCTTTAACATACTTAACTACTGATGAAGTTAACCCGGCCCAGATAGGCCGGTTTACACCCAGTAGTAATATCCCCAACATTAGGCCCCGGATTGATTTGAATAGGTTCATGTCAATCCTTTAGCAAAAACTTCATCTTCAACATCTTCTTGTAGTTTGTTGAACCACCGTGATGTCATCTTCTCTGGTCGTTGTAAACCGGCGTGACGTCACCTGTTATAAAGAAACTTATCCATGATACCTTTTTTGTTTAATAGGTCTGCGACAATTGAGGCGACAACTTCGTTTCCAAACCCACGGTCCCTTGATTTTCGTGCCTGACACATGTCCCTTGCCTTATAAATAGGACCGAAGGGTCATTTCTTTTTCCCCTTCGCGCCCTTCTGCTTCGTCTTCCCCGCGTCGTCCAGCTTCGGAGCTTCGCCGCCGTCGATGACCTCTGCTCCAACCTTGGCCGCTGCATCACCCTGATTGTACCAGAGCATCGCGGCGCCCCTCTGTTTCTTCCTCGGCTCCGGTGAGTTCTTCACCTTTTCCTCCGTAGATCCGTCCTAGGGTTTCCAAGTTCTTCAGTGTTCATCGTCTACTTCGTACTCATATGATAGATCTTTGATGAACCTGTGAACCTTTGCTCTGTGTAGCGGTAGTTTTTAGCATCCGCCTTCACTTACATGCCTCAAGACCATAGATCTACCTGTATCTCTGCCCATTGATTCGGTACTGTTCTTTTTTGAACCTTGAATATTTTCCTTCTTTTCTGAACTTGCTTCAGATCCGTCGCTGTAGAGAAATCTTGTGAAATCTGTTTCTGTACACTTACCCATCCGAAATCTTAACTGTTTCAATGCTTAGATCCGGCGGTTTAACTTGGTGTAGAAAAAATTAACAAACCGGTATATACCATTAGTCCCCTTGTTAAACCGCCAGATGTTGTTGCTTCATAAAACTCCGGTTTAGATAGAGCTGTCTCCGGTTTAACATTGCACATACCAGTGTACTTTAATCAATGCATTCTTGAACCGGAATCACCTATCTTGTAGATTTCATCATGGCCAAGCAAGTATATGAGTGCAACTGGGTTCCTTCTCGCGTCACAGAGACTCAACTGAACAATTTAGTCCTGATCGGCGCTTTAGGCAGCAAAAACACCATCCATTGGAGGGTCCCTGGCAAAGAATGCCCTCCCACACCTCAAGAAGGAGAGGTTGTCGTTTTCGTAGATCACTTAGCCCGGGGCTTTAAGACGCCCGGTTCTAAATTTTACCGGGATGTTTTGGCCGACTTTCAACTCCGCCCACAAGACACTGGCCCCAACTCTGTTACAAACATGTGTCACTTCCAAGTGCTCTCTGAGGTGTTCTTTCAAGAGGAGCCCACAGTTGAGTTGTTCAGAGACTGTTTCCACCTAAACCGTCGCACTGAGTTTACTGACGGTTCCAATACGGAATTGGATGGTGTGGCGATTCAAAAAAGGAAAGAGATCACATACCCTCATGCCAAACTGCACAGTCATCCCAAAGAGTGGAATCAAACATGGTTCTATTGTAAAGACACCTCCCCTGGTGGTGAAAATCCTTTGTCTGGCTTTCATCCGGAGCGGCTTAGCAATACACACCCCTTTCCGCAAAGGTTGACTGCCAAGGAGAGAAGCAAATACGCTCCTCAACTATCCAAGCTCAGAGCCTTCATGGCCAACGGTTTAATAGGGGTTGATCTCGCTCGCTGTTGGATATCGTGGAGCATACTGCCCCTTAGTCAACGCTCCGGTTTGATGTGCGAGTATACTGGCAGTGTTGATGACCCACTGCGACATGCTAACATCCAGCTCACCGATGAAGAAATCACAGAGGCTGTGAATAAAATGCTGAATGAACCGGAACACGTCTGTGCTCGAACCGGCCTGCTTCCCTTTTGTGCCACCAACAAACCGCCAACTGTAAGAGTTTGATTTTTCTTTTTACTAAACTTGTTATTGATACATCTGGTCCTTGTTTAATATCAATGTCTGTTTAAACAGGGTAATGATCCGTTTTGGAGCAAGAAACTTCCACAGGAAAAGCCAGAAAAAACAGACAAACCGGAACGACCAACCCGGCCAAAGACTAAAGTCATGAAGCGGCCTGCTCATAAGAAGAAAACCACTGCATCTTCTGATCCGGCCCCTGATGATGATGTGGGTAATCCAGATGTTGAGGTAGAGCTTGAATCACTTGGCTTATTTTTCATGCGCCTTATTGATGATGACATTTGTTAGGATGATGCCGAAGCCAGCCATGCTGATGCTGCAGAGGTAATTACTCTCTCTTCCGATTCAGACCCTTTGCCTTCACTAAGAATCCGTCAGGCAAACCGGAAGGTTAAATTTTCTCATCCTCTTGCTTACTTGGATCCCAAATTTCTTATGAAGACCCAACAACATGAAGCTCGCAGCACAACCCGGCACAGCGGCCAGGTAGTTACCTCCGTCGGTTTACCAAACAGTCCGGTTCGGAAACACCGTTCAGAGGTCTCTAATTTGCTTGTAAGTGCTTGTCCTAAAGCGGGTTGTTTTCGTCAACCTCTTAATCCATCTGACTCCGATTATCAGGTTACTTCCCACTCATCCTCTGGCGAGTCATCGGCTACTCAGCTGCCACCGCTCAAAATGGTGCTTGGGTAAGCTATACTTATCATAACATTTTTGGTACATCACCTTGGAACATATGCTGTATTTGACTTTGTTATTCCTTTCAGGGCCAAGCCTAGGCCGAGCAAGAAGGCTCGCCTGGATAAAGCGGCCGAGGAGGACGTCGTCCCTGAACCGGGTAAAACACCAGATCTTGAAGCGGCTATTCCTGAAGATATACCCAATGATCCACCACCGCAAGATGACGATTTCATTGCTGAAGAAAGGCCTATTGATACCTCAAGTCCTGTCGACCAGCCCACAAGCCCCATCCGGTTTGGGAGATCCACCAGTCCATCCCAGCCTGCTGACAAACCGACTGCGCCAGTGCAAACCGGTGATGCTAAGGATGATGAAGTTGTAATTACTGGTATTGGCCGTATAGAGCCCTGCAACCCTGTTGCTTTATCCAAGCATACCGCCAAAGAAGAATTTGCTGCTATGGGCAAGGGCAAGTGGAATGTTGACTTGGCGACCTATGCTGCTCTGAATGCCCAAGATCTTCATTCTGGCTATCTGAACCGGCTGTATACCAGCCATGATTATGAAGCTGGTCTGGTGAATATGATGAAAGAGAAATTTGAGGTAACTTCCATTTGCTTTTCCCTGCTTGGACATTTCAATCTTGTTAGTTCTCCTAGCCCCCAAGGGCCGGTTTAGAAGCTTCATTCAAACCAGGACTTGCTAATATAAATCTCCATACTTCGGAATTCGCTGATGTAGCCCCCAAGGGCCGGTTCAACTTAGTGTAGTTAAACCGGGACTTTAAGTAATTGAGATCAGAATTTATTCGAGCAAATAGCCATTAGCCCCCAAGTGCCAAGTTGAATACTTGTATTGATCTTGGGACTTTATAATCAAGTGAAATGTGAAGATCAAATAAGCATTAGCCCCCAAGCGCCAAGTGCATAACTTGTTATGTGGTTGGTACTTCAATTCTTGCACTGCCTGCTGAATCATATAATTGTCTGTATGCAGGCTGAGCTGAAGACAAAAGAAAACCAAGTCGCCGATCTCCAAGAAAATCTGAAGTCCCAACAAGCTGAAACTTCCAAAGCAAAAGAGGAATTAACCAGCGCTTTAAGCGCCATGGAACAGCTTAAGGAGGGCTTCAAAAAGAAGCGGGCGGATTGGGCCACTGAAAAATCCGCTTTAACCAAACGAGCAGAAGATGCCGAGGCTGCACTGAAACCGGTGGTGGAAGAACTGACCAGTATAAAGCGGCAAGTGCATGCCATGACCGCTGCTATCTTTGGTAAGCTGGTTTGATTTCTGGATTGATTCGGCCGTCTTATAGAGCTGCCAGTTTGTTAACCCTTTGTAATATTTCAGGGACACGCATTGGTCACTTGGGGTCAGATGTGCGGAAGAAATTGAAAGCCGCCTACACATTGACCGAACAACTGTACACTGGTGCACAGCGGATCATCGCTGCTGCATCCCACAACAATCCGGCGCCCACTTTGATTCAAGACACTCTGAAGAGACTGTCAATGCTTCCTGCTCGGGTTGAAGAGCTGAAGAAATCTGCTGCTCGAACCGGTGCGATCAATGCCTTAATCCGAGCAAAAGCTTGGGTGCCGGACTTTGATCCTGTTGAAGCAGCTCAGGGCTATCCCAGCTTGAAGGAAGATGGGTCAGAATTTAGTGAAGCGGATCTGCGAGCAATAAACCGGGAGGTGCGTCCGCTAGCTTGTCAATTGGTTGAAGAAGCAGACTTGTATCATTATCAAGCCCAATATGACAACCAAAATAAGCGAGTAGCTGCACCAATTCCTGAAGCGGAAAACCCCATCCCTCCAATCCGTAAGCATACTTACGCTCCCGATATTCAACCGTCATTGTTGATCCATGATGAAGCTATCTTTCAAGCATTAATGGGAATCGACTAGACAACTGTTGATTTCCAGCCGCTGGGTAGAGAAGTTGAAGTTGAAGCGGCGCGGGATGACCTACAACCATCAGGCCAGGCTGGTGACCAAGCTTGAACCGGAAGCCGGTTTAAACTGCTTCTCCTTTGCGAAAAAACAATGATCTTATTTTGGGCACCGTGTTGCCTTGTAATAGGCTAGCCGATACTCTTGATTTTGATATGCTTTCGTGCATAATTACTGCAACTTGTTCTTCCTTTGGGTGATGAACTTTCCAAAGTATTTTCTGCAATACAAAAAATCTTAAAGCGCCACCGCGGTTGTACCGTCAGGTGGAGTATGATGTCTGCATATGTGAAATCAAAATATCTGAAATATGATCAAATCTTTGGGATACATAATACCTGCCATCGTTGGGCATGAAGTTGGCTGGGCCAATCTTGAAGCGGAGGTTTATAAACCCACACTGTTGGAGGAGATAGCAGTTCCTGTATATATCTAATGTCGGTTTACCATGTAAACCGTGCCGGGTTATAATAAAACACCGTGTTACTCCGTAATAGGATGTTAATAAAAAAATCAAACCGGGCAAATAGTCTCCGGATTAAAAATGGACTGGGTTTCGTCAATTGATAGTGTGAACTGGTTTAAAACTTTATCGGTTTAAAAAAACGCAACAAAAAGAAAGAAATATCTATCAAAGAAAACTATGAAGCAAAGGCAATGATAAAACCGTTTGCAAAAAGAGGCTTATTTGAGCCGATCAGATGGCGTTACCATGGTCGGACACGACCAAGCTCCCGATAGGTGTAGCTATGGTTTAAGTCAGCCAGGTCCCCAAATGAAACCGTGGCATTTATGCCGATCAAGAGGCATGGCAATGGTTCGGGTTCGACCAAGCCCCCAAGTGATTCTGTGGCCTTAGGCCGATCAAGAGGCGTGACTGGTTCAGACTTGACCATGTCCCCAAGTGATCTGGTGGCTTTCGCCTATCAAAAGGTGTTGCATTGGTTCGGATACGACCAAGCCCCCAAGTGATATGATGCTTTGAAAAGCTAACTCAAGGGGTAAATCGGAGGCCGCTTTAGAACAACTCAGTGTAACCACACATGATGTAAAAGAACAGATACACCGCTTTAGCTGAGGTTCCGGTTTATTATATTTAATCATTATATATACATCGTCGTAATATGTACATAAGTAGAGCCAATGGCTCAGGTATAGTAAGGCCGAAGATGAGCTATGTTCCACAGCCTGTTGGTCTCCTCCTCTGATGTACATGAGTCTTTATGCTCTCGAATATCGATCAGATAGTATGACCTGTTGTGCAGATTCTTGCTGACCATGAAAGGTCCCTCCCAAGGTGGGGATAGCTTATGCATATCAGTCTGATCTTGGATGAGCCGAAGCACCAAATCTCCTTCCTGAAAGGTTCTGGTTCTGACTCGGCGACTGTGATAACGACGAAGATCCTGTTGGTAAATCACCGAGTGGGCGGCTGCTATGTCACGTTCTTCATCCAACAGGTCCAAAGCGTCTTGCCGTGCTGTCTCATTGTCCGCTTCAACATAAGCCGCCACACGAGGTGAGTCATGACGGATATCACTTGGGAGAACCGCCTCCGCTCCGTAGACCATGAAGAACGGCGTGTATCCTGTTGATCTGTTGGGTGTAGTATTGATGCTCCATAACACAGATGGTAACTCTTCTACCCAACAACCCGATGTTCTCTGCAGAGGAACCATAAGCCGGGGCTTTATGCCTCTCAAGATCTCTTGATTAGCCCTTTCTGCTTGACCATTGGACTGTGGGTGTGCCACTGATGAAACGTCAAGCCGGATGTGCTCCCGTTTGCAGAACTCCTTCATGGCACCTTTGGACAAATTGGTACCATTATCTGTGATGATACTGTGTGGAAAGCCAAACCGGAAAATCACTTTTTTGATGAACTGAACCGCCATGGCCGCATCACACTTGCTAACGGGTTCTGCCTCCACCCACTTTGTAAACTTGTCAACCGCCACCAGGAGGTGGGTCGTCTTATCTTTGGACCTTTTGAAAGGCCCAACCATATCCAGCCCCCAAGTCCCAAATGGCCAAGTAATTGGAATCATTCTCAATTCTTGAGCCGGCACATGAGCACGTCTTGAGAACTTTTGGCAACTGTCACATCGTCTGACCAGATCCTCCGCATCAGCATGAGCAGTTAACCAATAGAAGCCATGGCAAAACGCCTTAGCCACCAAAGATTTTGAACCGGCGTGGTGACCACAATCTCCTTCGTGGATCTCACGCAAAATTTCACAGCCTCCTTCAGGAGACACACAGCATTGAAATGCCCCTGATACACTGCAATGATGCAACTCGCCATTGACAATAGTCATGGACTTGGACCGCCGGATTATCTGTCGGGCCAGAGTCTCATCCTCTGGTAACTCGCCCCGGCTCATGTACGCCAGGTAAGGAAGCGTCCAATCCGGAATGACATGAAGAGCTACCACCAATTGAGCCTCCGAATCAAGAATAGCCAAATCCGCTTCACCAGGGAGCTTGACTGACGGGTTGTGCAGCACATCCCGAAAAACATTGGACGGGACCGGTTTGCGCTGAGAGCCCAGCCGACTTAAAGTGTCCGCCGCTTCATTCTTCCGTCGGTCCACGTGGTCCACCTGATAGCCTTTAAAGTGACCTGCAACAATATCCACCTCACGATGATATGCTGCCATGAGTGGGTCCTTGGAATCCCAAGTGCCAGATACTTGTTGAGCCACGAGGTCCGAGTCACCGAAGCACTTAACTCGACTTAGATTCATCTCCTTAGCCATCCGGAGACCATGGAGCAAGGCTTCATACTCAGCTGCATTGTTAGTACAAGGGAACATTAAGCGGAGAACGTAACAAAACTTATCACCTCATGGGGAAGTTAATACGACTCCAGCCCCCGAGCCTTCCAATTGCCTGGATCCATCAAAATGGATGGTCCAATATGTGTGATCCGGCTTTTCTTCAGGTGCTTGCAGTTCCGTCCAATCATTGATGAAATCAACAAGTGCTTGAGACTTAACCATCGTACGAGGCACATACTTCAATCCGTGCGGCCCAAGCTCTATAGCCCACTTGGCAATCTGGCCAGTCGCTTCCCGGTTCTGGATGATATCCCCCAAAGGAGCAAAACTGACCACCGTAATGGGGTGCCCTTGGAAGTATTGCTTAAGCTTCCAACTTGCCATAAAAACTCCGTATACCAGCTTCTGCCAATGCGTATACCTTTGCTTGGACTCAATGAGTACCTCGCTGATATAATAGACCGGACGTTGGACCGGATGCTCCTTACCTGCCTCCTTTCGCTCCACCACAATAGCCACACTGACCGCACGAGCATTAGCAACAACATATAGCAGTAACGACTCCTTGTCAATGGGAGCGGCGAGCACAGGTGGATTGGCCAATTGCCGCTTTAAGTCCTCAAATGCTTCATCAGCAACAGAACTCCAGACGAATAGATCTGTCTTTTTCAACATCTGATACAAAGGGATTGCCTTCTCACCAAGGCGGCTGATAAACCGGCTTAACACGACAATTTGGCCTACCAGGCGTTGAACATCATTGATACACTTCGGTTTAGCCAGGGAGGTGGTGGCTGTGATCTTCTCCAGATTAGCCTCAATTCCCCTGTTGGACACCAGAAAACCCAATAACTTGCCTGTCGGTACACCAAAGACACACTTGGCTGGATTAAGCATCATCTTGTACGTCCCAGGTTATCAAAGGTTTCCTTCAAGTCGTCAACCAGAGTCTCCTTCTCCCTGGACGTAACCACGATATCATTCACGTAAGCATGTACATTACGGCCAATCTGCTTGTGAAGACAATTTTGTACACACCGTTGATAAGTTGCCTGGGCACTCTTGAGCCCAAAGGGCATAGACACATAGCAAAAGGCTCCAAAGGGAGTTATGAATGCCGTCTTCTCCTAGTCCTTACCTGCCATTTTGATCTGATGGTAGCCAGAATATGCATCCAAAAAACTCAAATGCTCACAACCCGCCGTAGCATCAATAATTTGATCAATACGGGGGAGGGCAAAAGGATCTGCTGGACAAGCCTTAAATCCACACACATGCGCTAGGTGCCATTTTTCTTAAGGACCAACACCGGATTGGCAAGCCACTCAGGGTGGAAAACTTCAATAATAAAGCCAGCTGCTAAGAGCCTGGCTACTTCTTCTCCAATCGCCTTGCGTCTTTCTTCGTTAAACCGGCGGAGGAACTGTTTCACCGGTTTGTATTTAGGATCCACATTAAGGGTGTGCTCAGCGAGTTGCCTCGGTACACCTGGCATGTCAGAGGGCTTCCATGCAAAAATGTCCCGATTCTCACGGATGAACTCGATGAGCGTGCTTTCCTATTTTGGATCCAAGTTGGCATTGATGCTGAACTGCTTGGACGAATCGCCAGGTACGAAGTCAACAAGCTTAGTTTCTGCTGCCGACTTGAACTTCAGGGCCGGATCATGCTCTGTAGTTGGCTTCTTTAATGGAGTCATGTCCACTGGATCAACATTGTCCTTATAATACTTCAGCTCCTGGGTGGCACAAACCGACTCTACGTAGGCCGCATCTCCTTCCTCGCACTCCAAAGCGATTTTACGGCTTCCGTGAACCGTTATTGTCCCCTTGTGACCCGGCATCTTGAGCTGCAAATACACATAACAGGGCCGTGCCATAAACTTGGCGTAGGTCGGTCGCCCAAACAGGGCGTGATATGGACTTTGGATTTTCACCACTTCAAACCTCAATGTTTCCGACCTAGAATCATGATCATCTCCAAGGGCCACTTCCAGAGCTATCTTACCAACAGGATATGCTGACTTACCAGGTACCACACCGTGGAACACTGTATTGGACGGTTTGAGATTTTTATCTATTAGTCCCATACGACGGAAGGTCTCATAGTACAAGATATTAATGCTGCTCCCTCCGTCCATGAGCACATTGGTGAACTTGTAACCTCCCACCTGGGGCGCCACCACCAGAGCCAACTGACCCGGATTATCAACCTAGGGAGGGTGATCCTCTCTGCTTCATATGATTGGCTGTTCAGACCAGCATAAATAACGGGGCACGGCCAGTTCAACAGAGTTGACTGCCCACCTCTGAACCTTCCGGTCTCGCTTGTCCAAGCTAGTGGTGAAAACATGGTATTGCCCACTATTCAACTGCTTTGGGTTACTCTGGTAACCTGACTGTTGCTGCTACTGGTTGTAACCACCCTAGTTGTTCTGATTATTTTGATTGTTATGTCCGCCCGGATTACCATTAATTCCTGAACCGGAATTTCCTCCACCATAACCCGGCCCGGATCCCGAGCCACCACCGGATCCGTGATCATACCGGAAGGCATTAGAATTCTTGAACTCCTGCATAATGAAGCAATCCTTCCAAAGGTGGTTTGCTGGCACCTCCTTCGTCCCATGCTTTGGACAGGGCTGGTTCAATAGATAACTTAAACGGTCCGGGTTAGGGTTAGGCGCCCCACTGTGATTCGGCGGTTTACCCTTGCGTCGCTGACCCTTGTCCTGCGTGTTGGTATTAGCCACGAAATCCATGTTGCCATCCGCTTTACGCTTGCCTCCGCTACCGTTACCTGCCGAGTGATGCTGCTGACCTTTGGAGTTGCTGTTTTTCTTTCCCTTCGCTGTCTTGTCATCATCAGACTCGGGATCCTTGGTACTATCAGAATCAGCATACTTTACCAAGGCAGCCATGAGGGTCCCCCATGTTAGTGCAATGGCGCTTCATCCGTCCTAACTTCAGCTTTAGGGGCCCAAACTGGCAGTTGCCCTCTAGGGTTAGGACTGCAGTGTCAGCGTTGATGCGGTCTGATGAATGCAACACTTGTGAGACCCGGTGTACCCAATGAGTCGTTGATTCTCCTTCCTCCTGGACGCAGGCAGCTAAGTCCACTATCGACATAGGCTGCTTACACGTATCCTTGAAGTTACTGATAAACCGGGCTCGTAATTGGGCCCATGAACTGATAGAATTGGCTGGTAAGCTTTTTAACCAAGTGCGGGCCGTTCCTTCAAGCATCATGGTGAAGTACTTCGCACATGCCGCATCATCCACATCAAGCATTTCCATGGCCATCTCATAGCTCTCCACCCATGTCTCTAGGGGTTGATCCGCCGTGTAGTTTGGTACCTTGCGCGGGCCCTTGAAATCCTTGGGCAGGCGCACATTGCGTAAAGCGGGGACAAGGCAAGGCACCCCCAAAGAACTAGAAGTAGCACCGGGTTCGACCGAGATAGTTGGACGAACCGGCGTAAGCTGCCGAGCCTAATACTATGCGGCTAACTCGGCCTCCCTGCGCGCTCGGGCCCGGTCTACCACTTCCTGAGCGTTATCAGCACCACCCGCCGGGTTGTTGCCGCGGGGTGCTCCACGTCGTTCATTACTTGACACTACCGGTTCATCCATACGCCTCCTATAGCTGCGGCTTGGATGAGGGGTCGAGTGGATCCGGTCGCGACTGTACGAGTATGCTTCCTGTTGGACCAAAGCTGTCCTAAGAAGCTCCTTGACCCGTCGCGTCTTTACCGCCTGCGGCGAGTCACCTTCAATTGGACTGGCCTCCAGCCGTGCAGCAGCGGCAACGAGATTGTCCATTGGGTTGGAGTAGTGACCCGGAGGTGTTGAAACAGCCTGAGGTATAACAGTGTTTTGACGAGGCAGATCCATCGGACGGGGCTGAACCGGCGTGCCGGTCCCAGGAGCTTCCGCCCGGTTTCCCTCCAGCGGATTACTGGTTCCTACTCCCGGGGTGTTGAAAAGGTCTCTAGCCTCGAAAACCGAAGGCAAACGGGATCGATACTTCCTCTTCATGACTTCATGCGACGCGTTCTGGTCCAACATGAGCCTGTAGGCTTGTGCGTCTAAAGCGGCCCGCTCTATGGTCATCCTGGCGTTCTCAGCTGCCAAGTCCGCCTTGGCCTGGGTGATCTGTTCCTTCACCTTTGCAATCTCCGCGTTGTGGATTTCCTGATCCGCCGGGTTAGCTTCTGCCGTAAGCACAGCCAATGCATCAAATAGATCTGATAGAACTTGAGCCGGCGGGCGTGCAGAGCTTCCTGCCTCGGCAGCTGTCACCGCTGCTGAACCGGAGGTTATTGGCGCGGCGGTCGAAGAATGAAGTGCTGCTTGTGTACCAGCCATGAATATTCCAACTCGGTTTGGTAGATCAGAGGGGTCCGGAATACTGTCGCCATCGGAACAGCCCCCAATCCGGCCATCTTGTAGCTGATACAGAGATTCGGTTTCTCTAGTTGATGACTCGTCACTGGAATAAACGACGGTCTCGCCGCGAGATTCCGATCCATCCTCATAACTTCCTCCATGGATGACTCCCATGAAGGCACGCTTCACGGCCGGTTTAACTCGGGCGGATCGTGCACGCTGAGCCGTTTCGACGAGGTCGGTGCAGATGTCCGGCTCAGGGCCCGGTTCACCGATCTTGCCGATGAAAACGTGTATGCCACCAAAGGGGACCCGGTACCCGTACTCAACTAAGCCGTCCTCGGGGCCCCAGCCTGCATCATCGATGTAGAGCTTGCCGCGACGACTCTTAGTCATCCGGCCCACAACGTAGCCCTCGAGTCCTTCAAAGCAGCCCTCCAAGAACTTGAAACCATCGTGCGATAGCCCCACGGTGGGCGCCAACTGTCGTGGTTTTGTCAAGGCAGATGTCCTCGTGAAAGGACTTAGTCGTGGAGCCATCGGATGGGTTAGCTTGATGGGGTTAAAGCGGACACAGGGACGCAAGGGAGTTTATACTAGTTCGGACCCTTCAATGAAGGTAAAAGCCTACGTCTAGTTGTGATGGAATTGATGGGGTTTCGATGACTAGGGAGCAAACAAGCTTCGCCTAAGTCTCGAGTTGTCATCTGTTGTCCTTGAACCGCCACCAGGTCGTCCCCTTATATACACGGGTGATGCCTGTCAGTTCACAGAGTCCCAGTACCAGCTCATAGATGTTTCCGGTTTGGTCTCTACTTATTCCTAACTTACAATACAAGTTACATACCAACGCCGGTTTACGGCTACAGGCCTTAAACCGATCACGGGATTTAAGCCCTCATCTACCTTCATGGGCTTTAACATACTTAACTACTGATGAAGTTAACCCGGCCCAGATAGGCCGGTTTAGCCCAGTAGTAATATCCCCAACACAAGCTGTGCTGATACGGTTGCTTGTCTCATAATAGGGTTGTCGGACCAACTGGAAGAGAAACTGAAGGCCGCTCAAACAGGCGAGAGAGGCGAAAAGACTACATGCCGTAGGCGAGCGCGTTCTCACCCGAGTCAGAGAGGAAAAAAACAAACTCCAGGATTCCAACACCCAGCTGGGCGAGGAACTAAAAGATGTGCGGCCCAACTGGCTGACTCCGTGAAGGAGAATAAAAGGCCGCGAGGCGTCATATTCAGTATGTGGCCGAACTTACCTTATAATAGTTCAGAGATGAAAGTAACTAACAAAGTTATGTTTGCAAGTATGCTGATAGGCCGTCCCGAAGAGGAGATGTCCAGATTGTCGGACGATCTGCTGCAAGGGCTGTCGCAAATGCACGAGCAAGCTCGGCAGGCAATGCGAAGTGTTGCTAAGGCCTTATGGCCATCCGCCTCCCCTCCAGGAAGTATGGAGGATCTTGTAGAGCTATTCAAGGGAGCGCGGCGACGTATCCGATTATGGAAAATATCGGCCTGCCGGGAGGGTGTGTGAGAGGCCTGGGCCATGGTGAAAACATGGTATACCAAGCTTGATCCGAATCACATGGTCCGGGTCGGACCTTTAGGATCAGATGGGAAAGAAGTGCCCGTTAATTTGTTATATGACCAAGTAGAAGTAGCTGCCAAATATTCCCAACAGGATTAGACAGCCTGTTGGATGGTATAGAGGAGGAAATTTATGAGTCTAAGTGACTATGTACTTTCCTTGGATATATGTAACTCCTAGCTGAATGTAAAATGATTGTCATGGCAGACCTTTTCGCTTCAACCTCGGTACCCGAAGGTGCGGAGTGTTTCTGAATACCAGTGCGGCCGAATAGACCGGGGTATGCATGGAAACCAGGCGTAGGGGTCATAGTTGCTTGAACAGACAAGTTGTATCCGGCTAGTTATGTTATATTACATTAAAGTTGTAAGAAACATCTTCCAGAGAGAATAGTTCCGTTAAGGGCTCCTTTCCATGGGTGTGCATGCGTTAATGTGCATGTCCGAACTATGATTGAAAAATCACAATATGCGTGACTTCTGGGGGTTCACAATGTAGTGAATGCGAAAAAAAACATCTTTAATCCACTGACCGAATATTCCCTTAAGAATGCTAGCTTTCGGCTTCACCCAGTCTGAGGTACACATCCGGATGACCCGGCAGTAAAAATCGCAGAGGTGCTCCCTTTATGCCCTAGCTGAACTAACGGGAACGTAGGGCATAAGCACAGGAGCCAGGAAACCCAGCTTGGCCAAAACTTAAGTCATATCGATGCATATAGTGGCGAAGAAAAGGTACATATGGAAAAATGCATATGTAATGAGCTTGATGCTCGGAGAATAATAGCAACCTTCTGTACAAGAAGCCCCTGGGTATAATGGACGTACATATTTGTAGATGTGTGCGTCAGGGGTGCGCGGTATAACCGCACGAAAGTTTTAAGGCTAAAGGGAAAAACAAAAGGAGAGAAAAGGTGAAGGAGGTAACAGGAGGAAGGGGACGAACAAAGAGTTTGGCTCTAGGAGTAGAACCTTCGGAGTCTCGCCGCGTTCCAGTGGTTTGGCTCCAGGCGATTGTCTGATGCATTACGCAGGCGGTACCATCCTCCGGTGAGAACTTCGTCAATGATGAAGGGACCCTCCCACTTGGGCTTGAGTTTGTCCTTTTTCTTCTCCGACAGGCGTAGAACAAGTTTGCCAACGTTATAAGTCTTGGCCCGCACTTCTCTGCTTTGATACCTGCGAGCCTGCTGTTGATAAAATGCGGAATAGGCTTTTGTGACATCGCGCTCTTCCTCCAGGACATCTAAGCTGTCCTGCCGATCAAGCTCGGCCTCTCTCTCTCTCTCTTCGTTCATGTGCACTCGAGGTGAGTCATGAATAATGTCGCAGGGTAACACTGCCTCTGCGCCGTACACCATGAAGAAAGGTGTGTATCCGGTAGTGTGATTGGGCGTGGTCCACAGCCCCCAGAGTACGGAGTCGAGCTCCTCAACCTAGTGCTTGTCTGATTCTTTCAAAGACTGCACTAGTCTAGGCTTGATGCTGCTCATAATAAGACCATTGGCTTGTTCGACTTGATTGTTTGTCTGCGGATGATAGACAGATGCATAATCAAGCTTGATGCCCAGATTAGCGCACCAGGTTTTCACTTCATCGGCTGTGAAGTTGGAGCCGTTATCAGTGATGATGCTGTGTGGAACACCATAACGGTGTACGACGCCAGATATGAATTCTATCACCGGCCTGTACTCGGTCGTTTTAACTAGTTTGGCCTCTATACAATTAGTGAATTTATCCACCATGACTAGCATATATTTTTTCTTATGGCTTCCTCCTTTAAGGGGTCCAACCATATCTAGTCCCCAGACCGCAAAAGGCCAAGTGATGGGGATTGTTTGTAGGGCAGTGGGGGCATATGGCTTTGGTTGGCGAAGAGTTGGCATCCGACGCAACGTTGGACAAGGTCCTGTGCATCTACTCGGGCCGTCGGCCAATAAAAACCTGTACGGAAGGCCTTGCTAACAAGGGCCCGAGTTGCAGCAAGGTGCCCGCCGAGACCGGCGTGAATCTCAACCAGGAGCTGCCGCCCCTCCTCCTCGGAGATACATCTTTGTAGGACTCCGGTAGCGCTTTTCTTATAGAGCTCTCCGCCGTGAACCTTGTAGGCCTTCGAACGCCGTACAATGCGGGGGGCCTCATTCTGATCCTCAGGAAGTTCCTTCCTATTAAGGTAGGCCAAGAAGGGTTCGGTCCATGGGGCAATGACTGCCATGGGCCGATGGTGCTATTTCGGTGGCTGAGCCTCTGATGATATCGATGTGTTCGGAATCTAGGGTTCTGTTCGGATCCAGACTAGTGTTGCCACTTTCCCCCTGCCACACCACTGATGGCTTAAAAAGCCTTTCAAAAAGATATTAGGTGGGACAGGGTCGTGCTTGGCGCCGATACGAGCAAGAACGTCCACCGCTTGATTACTTTCTCGGGCCACGTGATGGAACTCGAGCCCCTTGAACCGAGCCGACATTTTAGGACGGTATTACGATAAGCTGCCATCTTCGGATCGTTGGCATCGAAGTCTCCATTTATTTGAGATATTGCAAGGTTTGAGTCCCTGCGCACTTCCAGGCGTTGTATGCCCATGGAGACAGCCATCCAGAGACCATGCAATAAGGCCTCGTATTCGGCTGTGTTGTTGGAGTCTGTGTATAGTATTTGGAGTACGTACTGAACAATGTTTCCAGTGGGGGATTTTAAAACAACGCCCGCTCCTAGCCCTGCCAGCATTTTGGAGCCATCGAAATACATAACCCAATTGGAATATGTGATGTACTCTTTAGGGAATTCGGCCTCTGTCCATTCGGCGACGAAGTCAGCCAGTACTTGGGATTTAAAAGCTCGACGTGGTTTGTATGTAATATCAAATGGAAGGAGCTCAATGGCCCATTTGGAAATCCGGCCCGTGGCATCGCGGTTGTTTATTATGTCATTGAGTGGTACTTCAGAAGCCACCATGATCGAACACTCCTGGAAGTAGTGTCGTAGCTTTCGGGATGCCTTGAAGATCGCGTATGCTATCTTTTGATAATGGGGTACCGGGATTTGCATGGCGTAAGGACAGTGGATACGTAGTATACTGACTTCTGAAGCGGGAATTTGTGTCCGTCCTATTCTCGTTCAATGACGAGCACGGCGCTCACCACTTGATGTGTTGCCGATATGTATAGCAACATGGGTTCGCCGACGTTTGGTGCGGCCAGGATTGGGTTGCTCGCTAGAAGGGTTTTTATTTCTTCCAGTACGGCTGTTGCCGCGTCCATCCACTCGAAGTGATCAGTTTGCCGTAGAAGGCGATAGAGTGGTAGTGCCTTTTCTCCCAATCTGGAGATAAATCGGCTTAGAGCTGCTGCTACCTCTTGAGCACTATGTTGGTTTTCCCCGAAGAGGAAGGGATGATGCAGCAAAGTAGCGTAAGTATTTCCCTCAGTTTTTGAGAAGCAAGGTATCAATCTAGTAGGAGGCTACACGTGAGTCCCTCGCACCTGCACAAAACAAATAAATCCTCGCAACCAACACAAATAGGGGTTGTCAATCCCTATAAGGCCACTTACGAGAGTGAGATCTGATAGATATGATAAGATAATATTTTTGGTATTTTTATGATAAAAGATGCAAAGTAAAATAAAGGCAAAGTAAATAGCAAAGGAAATAACTAAGTAGTAGGAGATCAATATGATAAAGATAGACCCGGGGGCCATAGGTTTCATTAGTGGCTTCTCTCGAGAGCATAAGTATTCTACGGTGGGTGAACAAATTACTATTGAGCAATTGACAGAATTGAGCATAGTTATGAGAATATCTAGGTATGATCATGTATATAGGCATCACGTCCGATACAAGTAGACCGACTCCTGCCTGCATCTACTACTATTACTCCACTCATCGACCGCTATCCAGCATGCATCTAGAGTATTAAGTTAAAAACATAGTAACGCCTTAAGCAAGATGACATGATGTAGAGGGATAGACTCATGCAATATGAAGAAAACCGCATCTTGTTATCCTCGATGGAAACAATACCATACGTGCCTTGCTGCCCTTACTGTCACCGGGAAGGACACCGCAAGATTGAACCCAAAGCTAAGCACTTCTCCCATTGCAAGAAAGATCAATCTAGTAGGCCAAATCAAACTGATAATTCGAAGAGACTTCCAAAGATAACCAATCATACATAAAAGAATTCAGAGAAGATTCAAATATTATTCATAGATAGACTTGATCATAAACCCACAATTCATCGGTCCCAACAAACACATCGCAAAAAGAAGATTACATCGAATAGATCTCCACAAGAGAGGGGGAGAACATTGTATTGAGATCCAAAAAGAGAGAAGAAGCATTTAGCTACTAACTATGGACCCGTAGGTCTGACATGAACTACTCACACTTCATCAGAGGGGCTATGGTGTTGATGTAGAAGCCCTCCATGATCGATGCCCCCTCCGGCGGAGCTCCGGAACAGGCCCCAAGATGGGATCTCGTGGATACTGAAAGTTACGGTGGTGGAATTAGGGTTTTGGCTCCATTTCTGATCGTTTGGGGTACGTGGATATATATAGGAGGAAGGAGTATGTCGGTGGAGCAACAGGGGGGCCACGAGCACTACAAAAAAAATACACTTCCGTGATGATACGTGTTTGTCACAGTAGGTCGCGTTTTTTGTCATGCATGTACATCCATGACAAATTTATGACAGAATCAAGATATTCATACATGTGCTGTCGTAGAAGTGTTCCATGACATTACCAAAATTATCATCACGGAAGTGTCCACTTCCATGACGATAAATCGCGCGTCACAGAAGTGCTTTCGTCAAGGGTGACTGACACATGGCATCCACCGTAACGGAACACCGTTAAGCTATCGGGTCAGGTTTTGGACCCGATAACCCGTTAACAGCCCCGACCAATGGGAAATTTCCACGTGTAAAATTCTTATTAGCCGGACGAAACACGTGTCAGCTCGTCAGTGGGTCAGATAGGCACCTATGATATGTCGACACGTGGCACGGCCCAACAGTGGCCCATTTAGCTTACAAAGCCGGCCCGTTTGACTTGGTCAAAAGTTAACGGGCTGGCCCATGAAAAGCCTGTTAACGGTCTCTTCGCAAATAGCCCATTTTATGGCCCGTTAACTCACGGCCCGTTAGGCCCTAATGGAAATTGGCCCAACAACGTCATGTGGGCTGTCGAATATAATACCAGCCCATTTCACTTTCGGCCCATGATGTCTTTCGGCCCATATGAGGCCTTCGTATCTTTCGGCCCATTACAGGCCCATGATGACTCTAGCCCATAATGAACAGTAATTTTCTTTATACTTGTTAACGGCCCGTGATTTACATGGGCCGTTTCCAGCCCGTGTTAGCCTTCGGCCTATTGACGGCCCATATGTTCTTGGGCTCCTTTTCGGCCCTCGATTACTTCCGGCCCGTTACTGGCCTATTCCCCTAATGGGCCAAATTCGGCCCATGGCAAGAGTCGGCCCGTTACTGGCCTGTTCCACTAATGGGACAAATTCGGCCCATGGCAAGAGTCGGCCCGTTACTGGCCTGTTACCCTAATGGGCCAAATTCGGCCCATGGCAAGAGTCGGCCCGTTTCTGGCCTGTTAACCCGTTGCGCCGTTTCCAGCCCGTCCTATATTCTGGCCCATTAACGACCCGTTATGCTTGTGACAGAATTAAGCCTTTGCTATCCTACGGCCTGTTAATGACCTGTTATAGTGCTAGGCCGATACCAATTACGCCCGATTATGGCCCATGTAGACCCATTTATCCGACGGCCCGAGGCCCACCGATTACAGGCCCATTTATCAACGGCCCGTAGGAGACCCATGGATCCTATGGCCCGTATATGGCCCATGGTAGTTGCGGCCACTAGCAAACCAAGGAAAAAGAAGACTAGGAAATAAATAAGGTCGAAACTAACACTAGGCTATTAAGGCGATTGCACAGATTACATCCACTCGGCATCAAAGGTCGCCACCAGTGCAAATATAGGGAACACCCTACACTATACAAAAATGGCTTGCTGTTTTCTTCAGGCGGTAGCTGCACGTTAAGAATAAATTTTGTATCGCACCAAAACAAATTACAACTATATAACAAAAGGAAGGTTGGCATAAAACTTAACAGTCTAGCAGATAAATGCACCACCAGAAGTTCAGAAGCTCAGTTCATTTGACCCGACTGTTATGTTTTCATGTTGTATTGTCCGATGGAGCACCATAACCCTCGCCTTCATTTCCCCTAGGGTCCTGAACAACATAGAAAATGTCTGATAGTCTGGTTTCAAAACCATGCATATCTTGACGACATTGAGCAATGTTTCTCCTTGTTTCACAAAGGGTCTCTGTTAGGGAATGGAATTGTGTCTGGAGCGCAGATACAACATTGCTTTGAGCTTGCATATCTTGATCATGAGGCAGTTTGGATGATATTGCCTTAACAACCAACCCAGTATTACGCAGGAACGTGCTTTTGGCATTGTTAGTGGACAGGTACTGACCCACTGCAGCAAGAGCTGACATTGCGGTTATAGTTGCCTCGCCACCTTCAGAAGGTGGCGGTTCCACCATTTTTTCCATAGCTCGCTGAAAAGTTGAGGTTTTACATTAGTAGTACCAGAATAGAAGATATTAAGGAGGCAGCAAAACCAAACAAAATAGCTTTGGTCTATATACATAACTTATTCTGGTGAACCCATGTAAAATATTAGTTGTATTTTATTGCAAAGTACATAATAAAACCAGGTTCCAAACATATGACCATGTACCATCGCTAATGTATTGCTTATTTCTTCACATTGTATTGACGGCTAAGGATAAAGAGACGAAGTTTATAAGACAGTAAGCATAGTATGACATCATTCATATCACAAAACAACTGAGAACAGATAAACAGGCAATTGTAACGTTGTGTGGGCAAGTCCAGCACGGAACTAGATTACGGGTGAAGATCAAAGGAACATCACTCCTCTCTTTTAAACCTTGTAAGGTGCAATGATACGCTAAGACAATTGTGTATAAAATTGAAAAGAGTAATAGACATTGGCTGCAAACCATGCAGTTCAAGACACAAGTCAGAGTAAGTAGTAGTTAAAAGGCATGAGGATTAAGGACTTACAACAACGGCTTTGACTGGTGTAGTCATGCCCTTCTTCTTGCTGGTGTGACAGTCCTTGAAGATTTCCACATCATTTGGTTCAGGTACTTTTTGGTCCTTGCGGGCTTTCCTCTGCATTTGGAACAAGTCAATATAGATCTGATAATATGGTACAGCGAAAAGAGTGAAACAACAGCTAATTACAAGATCCTCGCAGTGTGCAATATAGCTACGAGATCCAGTCGTCTGTTGGAATTTCACTTTCGTACGGTTGGCCTTGTTCTTTGAACAGTTCACCTACAAGAAGATAGATTTGTGTGGCACATGCGTAAATAGGACTTCAACATGTGATCTGATGACATATATATAATGTACCTAATACTTCGGATCGGACCAGTGTTTAACGAGGCCTCTCCAGTCTTCATCAGATATATTTTCCACTGGAGATGTTTGGGCAAGTTCACTGTTAACCTTGCCTTCAAAGTGAGTTTTCCTCAAGTTATACTGATACTGTCGCAGAGCAGACTTGAAAACATGGGTGCAAGCTTGTCTGGTTGCATCATCTTGGCTATCCAACTTGAACCTCATCTGTTGAAAATTATGGGAGTCTCATTATCAGCAACCTAGAAAGTATTGGACAGGGCAAGACGATATTACTAGTTTCCATACATAACCATACTTATAGATAAATGGTCGAGGAAGATGTTGAACTGGGTTTCGTCTTTGTCATTCCTGTACTGAATCCATGTTGGGAGGATACATACATGACACCTAACAGCAACCGCTGCCTCTGATACTAACTTGGCTGACTCTGTAGCATCACGTGGCCTTTTTAAACCTGCCTCAGAACGGATCTCCATTCTTCCTCCTCTAGACTTAGTTAACCTATCGAGCATTATCCCTGATGTTTGTTTCCTCTTGCGCCTAGGTGCTAGTCCAACAACAAACATAGGAAGTGTTAGTGTACATCAAATTGTGAGACTACATATAAAGAAGCATGCAACTGTAACTTGACTCCAGCAAATACCTTCTTGCTGTTGAAGCTCACAAGGTTCATCTGATATTGCCAACTCGTCTTGTGTCAAGTGTGCTTGGGAAGTAGTGTCAGGTGGCAAGGGAGCTTGGGAACATGCTGGTAGCTCAATTGACGCATGAGTACGTCGTGCAGCTGGTAGTACTGTGGTAGGTGTTGCAAGAACTAGGGCTGTCTCTGCTAGTTTGGTGGCATCTATTTGTTTCTATTTGTCTTTTTTTGCAACTCGTGTAGCATGGGATGCCATGCTTGTAGAATTTTCTGCTGGACTTTAACCTTCTATTGCACCATCAGCACCAGCAGAATCTGCAGGATTCATCCGCTTCTCATTCCCTGCCATTCTGTGTTTCTTCCTCTTTCTCTGTGCCATGTTAAGTCAAGCCGACAAGAAAAATGAATAACAATTTAGTTCTTCAGAACAAATTGATGCATGATGCAGACGAACTGAACTTTGATGTTAGACAACCACATGATAGGAGGATGTAATATGTATGAAAAACAGGATGGAAGAGATAACCAGAACTATGATGTGTAAACTAAGAAGAAGACATTTCACCAAATTAGAAGCAATGCAATGGAAGGTAGACACCATATGAAAGATGCTACAAATATCGCTCTACCAAGTTAACAGTGTCTCATCATAAATGGCGTTTAAACAAATGTGAAGCAGTATAAGAAATAAATCATATGCCAGATGCAAACAACATCACACTACCATGTTAGAGGTCTCTCGTCATTAGTGCCATTGCATATTCACAGCATTGCATATTCATAGCTTATGATGTGTAAACTAAGGAGAAGGCATTTCAACAAATTAGAAGTAATGAAAGCTAGACACCATATGAAAGATGCAACGAATATCACTCTACCAAGTTAAAACTGTCTCGTCATAAGTGCCATTTCAACAAATTAGTAATACAAGCTAGAAAAGATTGTGAGATGTAACCTATATCACACTCCGAAGTCAAACGTGTCTTATGATAAGTGATTGTTGCAGGTTATACAACAGTAGTAATTTGATGTAAGGACATGGTGTGATAGACAGATATTGTATGTTCTAGAAACAGGAACACGTGTCTTATTCAAGTATAATGTGTAAAGTAAGAAGATGGAATTCAACAAAATTGGAAGCAATACAAGCTAGACATCACACATAACATGCAACCACATATAACAGTGCCAAGTTAGAGGGAGCACCGGTGATGCTGCACTAGGGGAGACGTGCTCATCATAAACACAACTTTGTTGAGTGTTTATGCATGTGTTGTCTTGGAAATCATCTTGGGGGTGTGGAGGAGTAGAAACTGTAGAGGCCCTCCGTTCGGAAGGAGTACCTTTATCCGCTGCCTTGCTAACTTCCTTCCGCTTTTATTGATTTTGAATTGTCAAGTAAAATCGACAAGAAAAAGCAATAAAATTCTCTCTTCAGAACTCATTCATGCATGATACTGACAATCACTACTTTGATGTAAGGCAAACACATATACCAGGATGGAATATGTACGAAAAACAGGACGACATGGCATGTTCACAACTGTTTGTGTAAACTAAGCAGAAACCATTCCAGCAAACAAGAAGCAATGCAAGCTAGACACCACATGAAAGATGCAACCAATATGACTCTGCCAAGTTAAAAGCTTCCCATCATAAATGGAATTTCAACAAATTAGAAGCAGCGCATTTTATAAATCATATGAAAGATGCAACTAATATCGCACTGCATATACTAAAGGTGTCTCATCATGTTGATTGATGCGGGATACAAAAAACAATAGTTTTATGTAAGGACATGCTTAATAGACAGATGTACTATGTACTAAATACAGGAAGGCATGTCACATTAACAGGTATAATGTATAAGCTAAGCAGACTAGCACATGCAGTTTAACCAGATTGGAAGAATTACAATCTAGACACCATATGCAACATGCAACCACATATCACGCTGCCAAGTTAGAGCAAGCACCTGCGATGCTAGGGTAGGGGAAATGCTGTAATCAACTACAGAGCTACATTCACTATCTTCATCTAGCATTTCTGTTTCTAGAGAATCATGTCGGGAGGCTGATGCTGCATTCTTTAAATGAGGAGTAGTCCCCTTGCCTGCCTGCCTCGTCATAAGTGATTGATGAGGGATACACAAGAACATTAGTTTGATGTAAGAACATGGTTAATACACATATGTACTAGTATGTACCAAAAACAGAAAGGCATGTCATATTCAAAGGTATAATGTGTAAGCTAAGTAGATGCAATTTAACGAAATTGGAAGCAATACAAGCTAGACATCCGGCTGGAGTGGTGAGCATGATCATCTAGGACCTGAGAGCCTGGTGGGAGGCGGGCTGCTTCGCCACCATCGCAGCTTTTTAGTTGGCTTCCAGGTGATGCCTATCTTTGATGGGCTTGTCACTGGCTCGGCCAGTGCCTTGACTAGCTATTTGTCTTCTGGTGCTCACGGGATGGTGGTTCATATAAAAAAATATCTTTCCTTATCTTACCGACTTCGGCCTTTCGAATACAAGCTAGCCACCATGTGGAACATGTAACCACATATGACACCGCAAAGTTAAGGCAAGCACCTGGGATGGTGGTTCATTGCGAGCGAGGTCATCAACTCTAGAGCTACGTTCCACATCTCCATCTGCTGACACTACACCCTTTAAAGCGTTGAAACGTGTCTTGCCTAGCCGCACACCAAACTGGAGCGACTTCTCTCTTTTCTTTTTGGCTTCTCTCATGGCAGCAGAGTTTGAAATACCCTTGCATAAAAACACAACAGTGAAAGTAAGGGTGAAGTGTGTGCAGAACTAGTGCACTGTAAAAGTAGCAGATAGCAGGTGGCTGAAAAATAAATGACAGGAGACATATGATAGCTCTACAACATTGCATGGCAAACAAAATTAGATTCTACTCTTTATGATTTTGTAATATATGAGCATAGGAAATGCAGGTACTCCTCCAGCACACCACCACATGTGGTCATATCTAAGATAACAGTCGACTGAAAATAAATAGGTCAGTCAATTTTTTTAATGAACCGTCCGATCTATAAGGAACGGGCAGATGGCCTTCGTCTACCTCCCGCCAATCACTATTGACGATTTTCTCGAACCGCCAGCGACCACCGGCCCAGACCCCTGCCTTCGCCGCCCCACCCTCCCATCGACCTCACACCACCGCCGTGCTTGGCAGCGCCCCCAGGCCATCCCTTTAATCCCGGCCGACCTCCAGATCGGGCGCCAGTAGCTCTAGGCCGCACACGCCCCTAAGATAAACACCAAGGCGCTGCTTCCCCGACGTAATAGGCGTACTAGCGCCTGTTAAGCCGGGGAATGCTTCCTTTAATTGGGAATCAAGTGGCCGGAAATTGAAATTCAGGGGGGCGACGGACCTCTAGCTAAGGTGAAATAGTATATGAGGAGAAACCTTGTGCATCGCGAGTTACTAGGAACATCTAGTATCAAGAAGAAGCGGTCAACTAGTGTCTTCTCTAGGATGAATACCGTGCAAGCAGAGACGTAGGATTTGCGCGAATAAGGGAAGAGGAGTACCTTTTTCGGTTGCCGGTGTGCTCACCTCCACAAGTCGCGCCGATTTTCTTCTTTTTACCGGGGAAACCGATGTTCTCGAGGGTGAAGGCTTGGACGAACCCATGGACAAATTGTTGACTGTGTTGCCGTGGCCGTATGCCGGCGGAGGGGAAGCAGATCCGAGGCGGCGAAGGACAGCGTAGCAGGAACAACTCCGGTGCGGTGGAAGGTGGCGAAGTTGGAGCGGCATCGGTGATGTGCAGGACGGCGTGGTTGAACTGGCTCGGGTACGGACGGCTCAGCCTCGGCTTCAACAACTAACCCTGGAGGGCGTTGCGGTTGAGGTTGCGGTGGACGACGACATCAGGGTATCAGCTCCGGCGTGATGGAGGAGGGCGGCAGTTGATGGGTGGGATGGGGTGGCGGACGGAGGACGCCGGGGTTTCGCGGCTGGTGGAGAGGTAGTTTTGGCGCCCACGGAGTACGAATGGGGAATCGGACGGGTGGGGGGGAACCATGTTTCGGTCCGGGACGCGCTTGTTTTTGGCTTTTTTGAACAGAAGATGGGACACGCTTGTTTGAAATTTGGGGAAAGTACAAACTTTGCCCCCACTTAAATTTCAGACCTACTGCGGGTTGGCGGTAGGATGGTAGTCCCAGGTGTCCCAAATAGTGGGCGGGAGCGATTTCGGCCGCGCACATGTGTGCTTAGGCGGCCATTGTGTATGAATGTTTTCCGGATGCGGTTGCGTGGTGTCTAGATGAAGCTACAAACCTACCCCGGTTTAGACCTTTGGACGTCGGGCCGGTAGGTTTCATGGGTCGGAGTTATTAGAAAAGTAATTTCCTTGTACTACCAAACATTGGTCTCACGCGGTTTCGGGCGAGTAGAGGCTCTTTTGGCGCTTCGTTCGAAAATTTTAAACACAAGCACTCACGTTTAGAGTACTCTTGAACTATGAGGATTGACCTAAATATACAACGTTATATTTGACCTTGTATGTTTGAAAACCTCATTAAATTATCCGCTTATTTTTGAAATTTTGACACTTGAAAATCCTATAACTACGATTATTTTGGAATGGAGGAGCTAAATTTGAATCTATTTTGTACACGACTACATATGCTATTATGTACAAAATCAGAGCAAAGATTGGTGCCCCCATAATTTAGGTATGGTTTACAAATGCCATGATATCAAATTCAAATAATTGAATGGACTTCATGTTGAATTTGATTTTTTTAAACCACCTTAAGTTGAATTCAAATGTATGCTAGTTCATAGGTAGTAGCTATTATAATGTCCATTGTGTAACTTTCGTATGTATAATGTGCTTTACACACACAACATGAACTATACTCACGTTTATATTTGATTGCTAAAGCGATGCATTGTCTGGAGTTCAAAATACTAACTATGTGGATCAATTGTGTCGAATAATAACATAGACATGCTCAAATTCGATAGAATCTAGATGTCTGATGGATCAATGACCGCTCCTTACGCGAATTGAAAATATCATGATCCCATCCTAATATTTGGATACAATTTATATATCTTTCCCTAATAATAAAGCACGGATTGACTCCGTGGGTTCACCGTCACAATACGCTTCTTCCCGTGAATTTACGCTTTCAGTCCATATTTTTTCCAAAATCCAAGGTGGTACTAATTGAAGGTGGATTTATTGTACGTTGGCATTTTTTTCGTCGCTAGACTGGGCCGAACCATAATAAGTCAACATATGGGCTTTTCTTCGTCGTTAGCCTATGTGAGCCATCGAGGTGTTTCCTAAAAATTTGTGCCTGCATTGTTCGTCGAACGGAAGGAGCTATACGAGGTGCATAGGAGGGAAGAGAGAAGGAAAGAATATAGAAGGAGGACATCACTATCGAAATTCTCCATGCGATCTCTCCTTTATTTATTTATTTATTACTGCCATTAGATGAAAAATACATGAGAACCCACTCCAAAACTAACAAAATTGTCCATTAGATATATCTTTTTTGGAAATTGATCTCTCCTTTAGTAATTAGATTTATTTTGAGAAATTATAAAGTTATTATAAATGAACAATTCCATGAAAAATACATTAGGGAGTCCTCCCCCACTGTCCTACATGCATAATTTCACGTTAAATAAAAAGGCAACTCCTCCTAAAAGTCATTCGTTCAACCTTTCCTGCTCCACCGAGGCACGGAAGAATCTGTCATGAACTTCCATCAAGGTTTCTTCGATCCCCTCCACTCCAACAATTGATTCGCCTCTGGACTTAGCATGATCCAATCCATGATGGCTTCAACCCATGATTATTGACGCTGCACATGAGGTAGGGCCATTTTATCTTCTCAATGAAAATTCGACCAAATTTTTTTATGTGCGACTTAAAGAGACATACATTTTCACTAATAAAATGTCGAAGGTGAATTACTGCCAACATCTCTTCCCAAGAATCATGATGGAAAAAGTGACAATTCAAAAGGAATGGATCCAACATTATGTTACTATCGAAATTAGAAATCCTTTTATCTTCATCTATTAAAGAGTAGTACTTCCTCTGTTCATTTTTATAAGACGTCTCAGACAACATACATTGAACTATTTTGACTTCTGTCTGAAATACCTATGATGTCTTATAAAAGTGAACAGAGGGAGTAGTATTTAAGTTCTTGAAGTACTTGGAAGTCTTGACCAAAAATTAGCATGTATGTACCATTGCTTATAATTCAAATAATATCTGAAAATCCTTTAAATTAGTAATTAAATTCTTGAAGAATATGCTTCGAAGTTGAGAAAATAGGCACCCGACATGAAGTTCTCCCCTTCCTCTCCAACCGCAGCCCTTCCACCATATGTTTATCCCACTCAAAAACTCTTCCACGCACAACTCAAATTCAACCCTAGGGTAGTGGGGTTCTTGAAGGAGGCATCATTTGAGGGAATGAGTACAATTCTTCACATCTATGGCCCATGGTCCAGATAATGGCAATCCTAAATGGGCCAACCGCCAAAATGAAGACTGAACTCCGGTTAAATTCTCCGGCCAAAACATCCAAATAAATCAACCCGTAGCAACACACGGGCCCTTTTGCTAGTTTAATCAATGTGTAGAGCAGTCTTTTACGTGTAGTTTCACTCTCCATCGGTGGTTTCTCACACATGCTCACACACTCTCTCCCGAGGTGTCTTTCTCGCACACATGCTCTAGATATAACCCTCCCTCCCTCTCGTAACCATTTACAACTGTTTTCACTAACCTTTATCACAAGCACTCTTCCTCTCGCAAACATACACACGCACAATCCTCATCGACCCTTTCTATATACATGGACCTGCCTATGTGTCTCATGTACTCACATTATCTTTACGCATGTCTCTCACGCATTGTCTCACACCTCTCTTCCTAATCGACGAGTATGATTCTAGCAGAGCATTCTGTAGGATGCCCCTTAAAGTTAGGTTGGATGAATAGTAATATCAGAGATAAAGGGGTTACCTTAGTCCGAGAACCTAGGGTTACAAATCCTAGCCGGCTTTGTCACTGGACACAGAGTCCTTCACAATTCTGCTATCTTTGTCTTGTACGACTAGTCATCCATGGGTCTTCCTAAATGCGTCACGGGCCGACCAATGTGGCGCAGGACGGAATAGAACGAATGGCCTCACCTCGACCTACCGGACCTCACGCGGTGACACACCCTCTGCCCCCACGTCTCATTATCTTCTCACACCCACACATACCAACACAAACACCACACACACAGAAAATTTCTCCTGGTGCCTCTATTCCCTCCCCCCTTGCATATACACACTCAAGGGAATGGAATCTCTTGTCGTGACGTCATATTCGTCTCTCTCTCTAGACCACTCTCATTTCTCGTGCTATCTCTCCCACGCCCCCGCCCCCCCCGTCGGCCCCTCTATCCAGGCCTCTCTCAAATACGTAATACACACACATACCTCTCTAGGCCCCGCCAAATGCATCAACTACACATTCACACATGTTACATCACGTACCCCATTGATCTAAAAAGCCCTCTCTTCACGTTTATTTCACATACAACATTAATTTTGAATAAAGTGTGGCCAAAAAATTATTTTAGAGTTTCTACATATATACATCATTACAAAGTTATATGGAGGAGTATGAACACTAATTTGCATTGCATGGTGCCCACAATGATATTTATTCTGCACTGTGAATTTGTATATTTTTATACTATATAGAAAGTTAGTCATAATAAAGAGAAACGAAGAGCATCTCTCTCCATCGCATACCCGCCCTGTACGCCCCTTTCACGTATGCACACAAAACTATCTCCAGGTCCTCTAAAAGTAAGCCCCCAGAAAATTCACGCATGTTTCATCTTTCTCTCGCGATATATGCAATGACGATCATTGTATTTGAAGCGAAAACACGATACGTACATTAGACTCCAGAATCCACTCATTACAGACACCATTTACGTTTAGTGGTTATTATGCAGTCACGGGCTCACCATACAACTCTGTATTTGCTCATGACATGACTAGTTGACCAGTTAAACGCTCCACGTGGCACCTCTAGTGTTGCATCACATTATCTCACTACCATCGTGCCCACCTGTCGACTTGTATCTACTCTACATCTACACTCTTATAAAATACATAAAATACACTCTTATAAAAAACAGAGTTGGTGATGATGGTGTGCCTTCCATCCTGCAATATAGGCCGTCCGATTTATATCTGACGGATAGGAAAGAAACTATGGCAATTTTGCAAAAAGGTACCCACACACCTCTCCACATTTGCAAATAAGGCCTTCCCATGTTCATCCTTTTCTCTCACAAGATAAACAAGTCATACAAATGCATCTTGATGTTACATGCAACGCACGGGCATCTTGCTAGTAAGAATGAAAACAAACGACAAAAAAATATTTGGACGGTGGTTCGAAGTCATGACCGCGGGCACAGCGGACAAGGTAGCCTTGTATTGGTATGCTGAGCCATCCGTTTTAACACACAGGAGCTAGTGTGGTGATTATACACACACGCACGCATGCACACGAACTGCATCCACGCAACTCACACAAACACATGCACCCACGCACGCACGCAACACTCACACGTACACACGCAGCCACGCACGCACGCAACACTCACACGCACGCACGCAACACTCACACGCACACACGCACGCATGCATGCACTCACCAGTACACCACACGACCAACACACACTCTCATGCTCAAGTGCTCAACCTACACGTGCATGCGCACACATCAGGCCCTGACAAACACATACACAACCAGGTGATTCCCGCGCACGGGTTGGAGCCTTGTCGTGCCTGCGTAAATTTGTGTTTATCTGACCTTTTGCCTATGCGAACTGACAGGTGGGACCCACAACAAAGATGGTCAATTTAACTAGTCAACATGGCACCACGCAGACTATTTGGCCGGTCAACAGAGTGCAATCCGATGCTGAGCTGTGAGAAAGTGACCGTATAATCACTGCAAAACGTATATAGTGACCGTAATCAGCTTATTCTGAAGTTCGGTGACCGTATTACGCTTTTCTCTCTGTAGGCCCTCCAAAACTACATCTCTACACATTCTCGCATGTTACATCTAACAACTATGCAATACAGCACTACTACTACACTCTAACACAATAAATCATATGTGTTTTTAGTTTTACTAGATATCATATTGTTACTTATAATTATTCAGTTTGCATACATTAAAATTGCCTTTGAAATGTATGGCCAGTATCATCTACCGCACGGGAAAAATCCCGCCCTTTCCGGTTTAATCGGGTTTGTATTGATGGATCATGCGAAACAGCAAAACTATAGTACTATACAGTACAAGTGACAGTTCACTGGGCCGTCGTGTCGTCTACTCCTCCGTCGTAAGAGTGGAGCGCTCGCTTTCATAAATATTCTAGTCCCTTCCACTGACATGTGGGACATCAAGCTACTGGGTCCACGTGCCATACCGGAATACAGTGTAGAGCAGCCGGGGTGAAGCACCCCAGTCATGGCGCCGACGTAGTAATGAGCAATGAGGCGTCAAATCACAAAGATGCACCTTTCCTGCAGTTAAGTTGGAGGGACGAAGCAACCATCATTTCACTCGTTGCTGAATCCGCTTCTCCCTCATCTTCTTATACTTAACCACGTGTTGCTTCTGCCGTTGTTCTACCTCATGTGGGACGCGGATCGGCTTGGTAAAGCACTGACACGTGGGACCGCATGTTAGCAAACCGCCAGGACAACGTCCTCCGAAAATAAGAAGTCTAATCCTAGACTTACAAAGGGCTACATAGCTGCTACGTATACTTTCCATCTAATCTATATATGCCCCCCTGATTTTCAGGTGGGGTGGGCCTAATCCTCTCCTTTAATCCAATCAAATAGTCCCACATCACATCAGTTCGTAACTTTACGTAAACCATTACGTGGATGTAGCATTTCTCAAATAAGAAACCTCCCCCGCCATCCGTGCGGCAAAATCACCTCCTTTTTACTGATCTCGATTCTATAATTTTATAGATCAATATAATTGAGATTTGTATAGATAGCACACAGGAGCAAAACCAAGTAGTACGGTTAAGGCATCCACAATGTGTAGCAAAATGTGAAAATAGATTTTGGCATCGTGGGAACCATTGTGGACGGTGTTGCCAAAGCCAAAAAGATGGAACCGAAGCTCCCTGATTGATTGATTGAAGGAATAGAAAAATGCAACGTCTCTCCTCTTTCTCCCATGCTTGGACGCATGTAGTACAGTATAGAGCACAGAGTCTACTCCCTTTCCCCTTCTATCACAAATCACAAAGCAGTGAGGCATCAAATCACAAAATCACGGATGAAGCAACCATCATTTCACTCTTCGCTGACTCCACTTCTCCATCGTCTTCTTCGAGAAGCCATCTCACCGCATTAGTTACTCCTAGTAGTACTAGTAAAGGACTTCTTGGATGCAAATAAGGCGGCTGTCTCGGCTTGCAGGCGGCACTTGCGAACGACTTACCGTGGTCTCCCTCAATGGTGTTCTCCGTCGAAAGCACTTCGCCAAACCACCAAAATAAAAATAAAAATATCGTCGACATCACTGCAATGGGGAAGGAAGTCAAATATAGTTACTACCTCCATTTTTTTGTACACAAGGCCAGTATATCAAAATTACAATTTGCAAAGGGCCACTAACACTAATCGAGGCAAAATTGATGGGGTTAGCAACCAAGGACATTAATATCCCTTGCATGCATGCGGAAATGAGAAGGTTGTTTTGCAGGGCGCTGCATTAATCAAGCGATGAGGAGTGAGATGGTTAGCTCTTTGGTCTTTGGAGGAAAAAATACGCATTAATTGACACGTGAAATGAGGATTTGTATCGATTAAATCCCGTGAAGGAAAACCCGGCCTTTCTTTTTTAACACTAGTACTCCTAGTATGTACGTACTTATCCTGTTTGGGTCTAGGCCTTGCATTGCCAAACTTCGCCACACATTTTTGCCAAGCTTGCCTAACATTTTCAAAATGAGAAGGAGGTACACTTGCGCACGGCTATCGCGATCGCACCGCACCCTCACACGGTCGCTCCTGCACGCCGCGGTCGCACCGCACCTTCACACAGTCGCTCCTGCACGCCGCAAACCCAACCAAGGGAACGCACCCTCACTGACACGTGCTGTCACATGTGAACACACCCAACTCAGCCATCCTATCGCTGACACATAATTTTGGTTCATAGAGTATGTTTATCCAACCGCATGTTGGGGAGTATCCGTACGGCCCGTGCGGTGGTCTGTTGGGGAAGAAGAAGAGGTGAGGAAGAAGGAAAGAAGGGTTAGGAGACGTAGGATATTCATCCAACCGCCTGAAATGGTAGACTGACCCAAGTCAGGCGACTTGCATAATAAATATATGTTTTTACACAACAAAAGATCCATAAAAACAACAACATAAAGAAAAACTATCACTGCTCGCGGAAAGAGACGACCTCGTCGTCTTTGGCTGCCGGCACGAACCAGCCGTCGCTGTCGACGTGTGTCTCCGCACCGTGGTTGTCCTCGGCCTCCAGCTACTCGTTCAAGCGGAACGTGCGGGAGCACTGCACGGACGAGAGCACAACCCGGTTCAAGTCGAGGACGTCCGGTTCTGCCTGCAGGAGGGCCTCGATGGCAGCGGCATCTGCGTGCTCCACGTCGAGTCGAGCCTCCGCCGCCCGGTTCAAGTCCAGGACGTCCGGTTCCGCCTGCAGGAGGGCGTCGATGAGAGCGGCATCCGCGCGCTCTGCGTCGAGTCGAGCCTCTGCCGCCTGGTTCAAGTCCAGGACATCCGGTTCCGCCTACAGGAGGGCCTCGATGGCAGCGGCATCCGCACGCTCCGCCTCAAGTTGAGCCTCTGTCGCCCGGTTCACATCCACGACATCCGGTTCCACCTGCAGGAGAGCCTCGATGGTAGCGGCATGCGCGCGCTCCACGTCGGGTTGAGCCTCTGCCTCCCGGTCCTCCTTTAGTATCACCATATTGAACCGCTGGTCCGCCTGCACCATGGGGGACTTGGACGCCGACACAAAGTCGACGTCCATCGTCTCATACCCATCAGGGGCCTTTTGCGCCGCGACCTCCGCCATGAACATTGGATCGGCTTCCTCCTCCTTGTAGCTTGGCTGCAGAGAATTCGGGGATTGGCCCGCCACAAAGAGAGCTTGGGAACGGAGGTCTGTGGCGCCGACCGCCGCCGCTCTGCGCTGCGCTCCGGCGTCAGCATCTTGTAGTAAGTGATCTTGCGGTGCACCATGGCTTTCCGGCGAACTAGGGGACGCTTGATGCGGGCTAGGGGATCGAAAGGTGGGGGAATGGGCTGGAGATTTGATGTGGTTTTAGGGCAGTGGCTGGCGTAGGCCGAGCAGCGAAGGTTCTGGTGTGAATAGTGGTTCCGGTGACAACCAGTCAATCAGTTTTGACTGTACATCGCTCTTGTCGCATTCGCGTTGCAGCCCGGCACGCTGGACCCTCCATGTCGCTCAGCGAATGGAACGCGCTTCGTCTTGCGTTTTCGCTCGCTTGTGGGACTGCAGTTGAGAGCAAACCGACGTCCCTCCCCCTCCCCTGCCCGCGTCATTTATTATACCACCATTCCCTCCATTTTATGCGGAGTAAATAAAAACAGAGGGAGTATACTACGGATGAGGATCCCCTGACATGGCCGAACCCATTGTGTAACTGACATGCGGGGCCTAGCAAGCATGGGGTCCGCCAGTAAGTGACCGAAAGGGAGGGTAAGGCAGGGATACCTACGTCAGAGGACCCACTTCCACTATACTACTTTGACCAAATGTTAGAGTAATAATATATGACATGCAACTTACACTAATGTTAGAGTAATAATATATGACATGCAACTTACACAAAGCATACATGGTCTAATGCGTTTTTCGAGGCTAACTTTGACCAAATGTTAGAGTAATAATATATGGCATGCAACTTACACAAAGCATACGGTCAAATTCGTATGTGAAAGGAGTTTCCAATGATATAATTTTCACATTATACATCTCATGTACTATTAATCTTGTCAATAGTCAAATTGGAAACCATCTCGAGTACAAATCTAGGAGTACGTACGAATCTAACAATATCGATTGGGCGTTGTTGAATGTTGATACCTTTTTGATCAAAGTAGATATACTTTGACTACACATAAAACTTATATGTAAACTAGAAAGGATAGGGGGGAGTATATTGTACGTTCAAAAATGAAACGAACATTGAATACCCTTTATATATGATTTGCGGATGCTATGATCACCGTTTCAAAATTTTGAATCCGCCTTAGGTATCACGTGCCCCCACTCGTTCCCTCTCGATTTCATCTCGGGGTCCGGAGATCTATTGAAAGAGGACTAGGGTGGGTACATGCGAATGATACTCGGCGGAATGTTCAAATGAGGCATGCGGGAGGATGGACTCGACTGGAGGGCGACATGATCGATGGAGAAGAGGGTTGGAGATGAATGAGAAATAAGCAAACGCCACATGATTATACTTGAACGGCTCAAATAAATAATAAGTTGTCTCGCTTGGCCTACATAGTGAAAGGCCTAATGCGCAACGCGGAGCACTAGCGCTCAAATATGGCCAGGAAAACAAGGAAACAGACATGTGGGGCACACCAGTCGGGATGGCGTAGCGTAGACTAGTCCAATGGAGGAGCTGGCCCACGACCTCCTCGCCACCGACAACCATTCATGTGGGTCATTGGGGCCAACAATGGGGCGCAGCTCCAGCACCGCCTCTGGACACGGCGACCACGGTGAGCGACACGCTCATATTGTCGCTAGACACGGTCGGTTTCAGTTTGCCGAGGGTGGTGTTAGTGCTGTGGCACGACCAACGGTATGTTTGGTTTGTGCCCAAGGTTGCCCCATCAAAGCATTGGGTAGCCAAAATTTTGGTTGAGGTATTGGTTGCCCATGATTTGGCCGACATTGGCAAGAAAAATGAACTTGAGTTGGCTAGAGTTCATTGGCATGCCAAAGAAATGGCAACCATCCAAACAAAGACCAATCTTTGGGTCATGACCAAAATTTTGGTTGAGGTATTGGTTGCCCATGATTTGGCTGACATTGGCAAGAAAAATGAACTAGAGTTGGCTAGAGTTCATTGGCATGCCAAAAAAATGGCAACCATCCAAACAAAGACCAATCTTTTGGTCATGACCAAAATTTTGGCAAGGTGCACTTTGGCCACAATCCAAAGAGACCCAAACACCCGGCTCGTCGAGGATGCACGGGGTGCCGCGACGCGTCCGTGGAGTGGTGTAGCGCGGCCAACTGCATCCTCTGGACCTGAGACCATGCTGGGTCGTCTTGCTTTTCAATGACATGCGGGGATCACATGTGAGCAAAGGGCATCTCCAACGTTGCCACGACCGCAGCTGACTACCCTGGCACACCAAAACCCTCGTCCCTTGCGCCGTCACGCGGTGCATTCCCAGCCGATGCTAGCTGCCCGCATTCATGCCGTCCGTTCGTATGCCGTCATTAAGAGGCTCGGTGCCCGCGGAACCAACTCCGGCGACTTAATGACGCACCCGGACGCTTGGCCTCACCGGAATGCGCTACTTAAAGCGGCAATGCCCAGCTAACCTCCACACCATAGCGCATCGTCCTCCTACCTGGAACCACATCCGCCATGACTGCAAGCGCGAACGCTCTGTGGGAGAGCTTATGTTCGAGGATGGAGCTCGAGGTCGCCGCCCTCGCTCAAGTTGCCGCACAAGTGGTGGCCACGCTGGCGGCCGACGACGTGAGCACCGTCAGCCACGCGTCCTACTTGCCGCCGTCCAACGTCCGGCACCGCCGAGGTCGAGGACTCCTCCGAGGATGAGTAGGGCATTGGAGGCGGCAGGGCATGGTGTGCCAACTGGCCAGTCCATCTCCCGTGTTCTACTTTTCCTCGCCGGAGACCGTAACTTCACTTCACGGGTCTTGAACTCCGCCCCCGTACATGGAGATCACAGATGGAGGATGTCGGTCGCCGCCATAGAATAGGTTTAGGGTCGGGTTTCTTTTATTTTTTTGTCCTATAAAAGTTCGAAATGTAATGAAAATCTGCCATGTTTACATTAATCTTGGCCGGTGTATATGAACTTTCACAATAATATACATATTTTAGGAGTACTAGCAAGATGCCCGTGCATTGCACGGAAGATCAAGATCTTGCGGGAGAAAAGGATGAACGAGGGAAAGCCTTATCTGCAAATGTGGAGAGGAGTGCGCATAAATTGTCATAGTTTCCTTCCTATCCGTTAGATATAGATCGGACGACCTATATTGCAGGATCAGACACATCTTTCTACATCTACGGGAACCTATGAAAGGGTTAACGTAAATTGCCTCTCTCTCTCTCCTCCCCTGATTTTCATGGCGGTGGGCCCCTCCCTCCCCCCAATCTACAATCAACAGCTCACACGCTTCACATTACGTTAATTACGTAACTGGGATTACGTAGGTGTAGCATTACTCGTCCTAAAAAACCCAACTAAGCCAACCTCCCAGCATATCACGCAGGAAAAGACCTGGCCGTGCCATTTTAGTCGGGATTACCGGATTACTAGTAGTAGTATCAATGGACCGCGCGAAGCAACATATTTTTTTTGAGGGGGCGAAGCACCTAGTTTAAAAGGAAAAAATGTGGTACACTCACATCACTCCTGTCGCGGTCGCATTGCACCCCACACATGTTCGGTCCTGCACACGGCTCACGCAAATGGAATGCGCTTCGGCTTGCCTCTTCACTGACACATGAGACTGCACTTGGAGAAACCGACCATGCGCCAAACTCCCCTCGCCCACCGCACAAAAATCCTCCCCCCCCACACCCAAAAATTCCCCCAAAATTTGATTAAACCGCCCTTCGGCCAACTAGCCAATAATATTCCCCAAACCCCCTCCCCCCCTGTCCCCCTCCACTCCATTCGCTCCGCCAAAGCCGCCCTCCCCGCCGCGCCGATACGTCAGTGTAACGCCCCAAGACCGATGCTCGAGAAGACTTCCTTAGGTTCCGGGTTTCTCCGTGTGTTTCATTTTTGCCTGCTCCTTTTATTTTTGCATTGCATCATGTCATCATGCCATCATATCATTAATTTTTGCAACTCAACTAAATAAACCGTATGGATCTTTGATCCGTTTAAATTGAGGGAACTCACATGGTGGTTTCTCTTTAAAACATACCCTCTCGATATATAGGGAGATATTATAAAATATTCCATTTTCAGAATCACCCTTAAACACACTTGCATATTCCCCATGTTTTTTCTAGTTCAAGCTTGACTTCAAAACCTTGCCAAAAATTCTCTTCCCACTTACCGAGGTTCCTCCAAACATCCGAACATTTTTGGGCACTTCTAATTCCTAGTCCTTGTTCAAACCTTTTGAATTAAATTCAAATGACTTTGAATGTAATTATTGCAAACGCGTCCACTCCTATTTTTCTTGGACCGAGCTCATTTTTGTGAGTCTGAGAAAATACCCTTTGCCCAAGTCCCTTCTCTAACCTTTTTCGTTTATTCCCTTTCTCTCTTTCCTTTTTTTTACTTTCTGTTACGAGAGAGAGAGAGAGTAGAGGCCCCAGTCCAGACCAGCTGGGCCTCCCAACGCCCCACTCCCACCAAGCCCTTCCATCTCTGCGGCCCAAGGACTCCCTAAGGCCCAGAAAGCTCCCCCCGTAACCCTAACATCGACCGACCTTGCCCTCTCTCTCCCCTGCTTGTTCCCACCGCCGCCAGAGGCACGCTTCCCACCAGGGGCCTCGATCCCATCTCTCCCTCGCAGCCACTCCCTTCCCCCGATCCACTTCTCTCGCTCGCACGCACAGTCGCCCCGAGCCCTCACCCTCTCTCCTCGCACGCGAGCTCGACCTCGAGCTGTCGGCCACTCCATTCCTTTGCTCTGCATCCCCTGTGTTGTGCCAAGGATGTCGCCGGCAATGGCGTTGCTTCCGTCGTCGCGCGCGCGCAGTGCTCGTGCGCCGCGCCCTTCTTCCTTACCTTCCTGCGCTGGAGCAAGCCACCACCGCCTGCCTTCCCCAGTCGCGCGCCCCTGGTCCCTTATCCTCCTCGCTGTGGTTCCCCGATGCCTAGACACCGCCGGCTTCTCCTCTTCATGAGAAGCCCCAGCAGTCGCGCATGGCCACGCCTCCCATGGAGCATCGCCACGGGAACTCCTTCCTGCCTGGTCGTGGCGTACCCTTGCGCCTCGACCCGATCCCCTCCTGCCTGCCTCCTTGACCTCCAGGCCCCGTCGCGCCCTTCTCCTTGCGGAGACCGCCACCAGTGCCCCAAGTGCCCAGTGCCTGCCTCTGCTAGGGCCTTCCTCCTCCCGTGCCTGCAGCGATGCTGCCCTGCTGCAACTGCTCTTCCTGCGCGCCGCCTTCCTCGCTGAGCCCTGTGTCGTGGCTCTTCTCCGGCAACTAGCGCCCCCCATGGACGACCACCACCGCTCGTGCATGCCGCTGGATTCGTCCAAGCCCGACAATACTTTTGCACAACTACGCTGCGGAGACCAAGACCGGCAAGTTCACACGGGAGCCAGAACGACTACTTCCACGATGATGCGAGTACAAGTACCCTCGAGGTGTTTTTCGCCAAGTACCACGATGACAAGTACCCCTTCAGAATGCCAAGGTGGATCTCTACCATTGACGATGTTCCGATAAGACCATCGAGTGAACGACTACCTCCATGACGATACGAGAACAACAACCGTTGACATGCGTTTTGCCAAGTACCACTACCGTCGCCCCGAAAACGTTGGAGTCATCAAGTACCTCTCCAAAACGAACGTGAATGACTACCGTCGCAAGAACGGGACCAGAAAGTCCGAAGACCCCAAGTACCTGGACACCGATGACATGAACGTCTACGGAAACTCGTGCACTGATAAACATGTACCACTACCGTCGCCGAGATCGCGAGAACCTCTACCGTCGACCCTAGAGCGTGCGAGAACGACTACTTCGACTACCGTCGCGTGAACCACTACTTCCCTCGACGTCCGAGAACGTCTACTTCCACTACTTCCTCTATGCCAACTTGAACCGCTCCGATAATGCACGCTTCAGAGGTATAACATCGAGACGACTGTCGTGGACGAATGCTTGCGATGTTTGAGATGCTCGTGTTTGCGCCGTGTCCAAATTGTCACTCGTTTCCTTGTCGCCAACTTGTTGGACACCCGGAATCCGGGAGCGCCCCACCATCTTTTGCACGCATCTGCACACTTCTCCTTTGCATCGGTATCTCAATCAAGTACCGGAACCGGAATGTTGCCATGGCATCATTACCATTTCGACATCGTGGCACCCCTTTCTTTCTACCACGATGACAAATGCTTCATGAAATGCTCGTATCAACATTTTCATAAATATTGCATAAAACTTGCACATGTCTTTCGCATCATGATAATAACATTTAAAGGTTTAAAAATTGTTGTTGCACCAGATTGATAAATGCATATGGGGATCTACCGGAATTGTTGTTTGTTGTTCCGGCCTCATTTAAACTTTCCTAATAAGGTAGTTCTATTATGCTTCTCCTCTTGCCATGTTTAACAACATTTAATATTGTTGAGTACCTAAATGAGAGAGAACTAAATTAGTCATGTGGTGTTTTGTCAATATGCAACGGAGTTGCATATTGAGCTCCACTTAATTTGTAGGATTGTTTGTGCTTTTTGCCATGCCATGCTTCATTAAACCGGACATGCATCATACTTGATTGCGCATCATGCCATGATTATGTGGTGGTTGTTTACTATGTTGTTTGCTTTCTTTCCGGTGTTGCTTCTTCGGGTTGGTTCCGATAACGTCGTGTTTGTGAGGACCCGTTCGACTACGTCCGTTTATCTTCTTCATGGACTCGTTCTTCTTCCTTGCGGGATTTCAGGCAAGATGACCATACCCTCGAAATCACTTCTATATTTGCTTGCTAGTTGCTCGCTCTTTTGCTATGCCTATGCTGCGATACCTACCACTTGCTTATCATGCCTCCCTTATTGTTGAACCAAGCCTCTAACCCACCTTGTTCTAGCAAACCATTGTTTGGCTATGTTACCGCTTTGCTCAGCCCCTCTTATAGCGTTGTTAGTTGCAGGTGAAGATTGGAGCTTGTTCCATGTTTGGAACATGGATATTTTGTTGGGATATCACAATATCTCTTATTTAATTAATGCATCTATATACTTGGTAAAGGGTGGAAGGCTCGGCCTTATGCCTGGTGTTTTGTTCCACTCTTGCCGCCCTAGTTTCCGTCATATTGGTGTTATGTTCCCGGATTTTGTGTTACTTACGCGGTTGGGTTATAATGGGAACCCCTTGACAGTTCACTTTGAATAAAAATCCTCCAGCAATGCCCAACATTGGTTTTACCATTCTCCACCTAGCCTCTTTTCCCTTGGGAGTCGCGCTCCTGGGGGTCATCATTATTTTACCCCCCCCCCCCGGGGCCACTGCTCCTCTGAGTGTTGGTCCAAACTAGAGCCCCTTGCAGCGCCACCTCGGGGAAACTCGAGGGCTGGTTTTAGCTATACGGACTGCTCATCTAAGTGTGCCCTAAGAACGACATATGTGCAGCTCCTATCGGGATTTTTCGGCACATTCGGGCGGTGTTGCTGGACTTGTTTTACCATTGTCGAGGATGTCTTGTAACCTGGATGCCGAGCCTGATCGGATTGTCTTGGGCGAAGGAATATCCTTCGTTGACTGTGAGAGCTTGTGATGGGCTAAGTTGGGACACCCCTGCAGGGATTTGAACTTTCGAAAGCCATGCCCGCGGTTATGGGCAGATGGGAATTTGTTAATGTCCGGTTGTAGAAAACCTGAAGTTGATCTTAATTAAAATACATCAACCGCGTGTGTAACTGTGATGGTCTCTTCTTGGTGGAGTCCAGGAAGTGAACACGATGTTGGAGTAATGCTTGACGTAGGTTGTTCTAGGATCACTTCTTGATCATAGTTGTTCGATCGTGCTTTTGCCTTCTCTTCTCGCTCTCTTTTGCGAATAAGTTAGCCACCATATATGCTAGTCGCTTGCTGCAGCTCCACATCATACCTTTGCCTTACCTATAAGCTTAAATAGTCTTGATTGCGAGGGTGTGAGATTGCTGAGTCCCCGTGACTCACAGGTACCTCCAAACCAGTTTGCAGGTGCTGATGATACCGTGCAGATGACGTAATCAAGCTCAAGGTGGAGCTCGATGAAGATCTTATCCTTTGTGTTGTTTCGTTCTAGTTGATCAGTAGTGGAGCCTAGGTTGGGACGATCGGGGATCTGTGTAGCATTTGGGGTAGTCTTCTTTTATTTTGGTTCCGTAGTCGGACCTTGAGTGTATTTGGATGATGTAATGCTTTATTCATGTATTGTGTGAAGTGGCGATTGTAAGCCAACTATGTTTCTCTTTTCCCTTATGTATTACATGGGTTGTGTGAAGATTACCTCACTTGCGACATTGCTTTCAATGTGGTTATGCCTCTAAGTCGTGCTTCGACACGTGGGAGATATAGCCGCATAGAGGGCGTTACAGTCGGCGCCGCGGTTCGACGATCCTCTCGCTCCCATAATACGCTCTCGTAGACTATCGTCCTCTAGTCGCGCCGCCACATCTGGCTATGTTCTTGTGGAGGCGCACGGCGATCAGCGCCGCCACTGCTGGCGACGTTCATGTGGAGACGCACGGTGGTCAGCTTCTCCCATGGTACGTGCATTCTAGACTGAGGCCCGTTCATGTCGGTGTAGCGCTGATTGTTAGCTGATATATGCTGTTAATCTCACTGTTTCCCAAAGTAGTTTACTGTCAATATGCTCTACTTAAGAAGCTTCCTTGCCCTGTTCTGCACTCAATCTGCTTAGCTGAGATGGCATGCCAAGGCTGAGTAGTTGTTAAAATATCCTTCCATATATTTATTGTGACATAGATTGCTATGGTCTACTAACCAATCTGTTTGCTAAAATAGCTCTACACCGTTTTATACTTGATCTTTGTTGCTGCGATGGCCTTCGATAGTTCGACGGCTGTGTGCTCGGCCTCATTGACTGCTGAAATAGCCTGCCATAATTTGCACTCAAATCTGTTTGCTGAATTAGCTTTACATATATTTCGTTACTTAGATCTGCTCGTCCAAATATCTTGCCATAGCTTTAGACATCGACCTAGTTATTGTTTTTGCACTTCATAAAAAAGCATATATGTTTTTCCTGTAATATCTAATAGAAGAACTAATTTGTATGTCTAACAGATGGACATGACTTGGATAACTTCTGCTCGAAGATTCTCCGCTGCATATGTCGAGGGGGTTGAAAACTTCATGAACTTTATTAGAGCTGAGTACGGTGGTCCAAAATCAGATATGCTCTGCCCATGTAGCAGTTGTATGAATTCAGTTACAAGACCCCAGTCAACTGTGCAAAATCATCTACACTTGTATGGGATGTCGGTCACATATACTAGGTAGGTTCATCATGGTGAAGCTGTGAACGCCAATGTTATTGACTACGTGGAAGCAGCAGATCACCATCTTGATCTGCCTGATGCTCAGGTGGAAGAGGAGGAGGAGGTGGTGGTGGCGGAGCCAGTGAGTTTGACCAACATTGAAACAATGCTACCAAATGCTCGTGCATTCCGTGAACTTTCACCTGCAGAAGAAAAACGGCGGGCCCGCATGTTGGAATAATGCAACATTGCTGTCACCCCAGGAAATAAGCTGTCAGTATTCTCAGCTATGGTCACCTTTCTTCAGGTGAAGACATTTGAGCGGATGACCAACAAATCATTCAATGCGATGTTGGCTGCTTTCTACAAATCTTTCCCAGATGCGTCTGAGCTGCCACACACCTACAGTAAAATGAAGAATTTCCTTCGTGCAGTTGGAATTGGATATGATATGATCCATGTTTGTAAGAATAATTGTGTTCTGTTCCAGAAGGATTATGCCAACTTAAGTGAATGCCCGAAATGCAAATCATCAAGATGGAAAGATGGCGATTCTGTGAAGAGGATTCCTCATAATGTTCTGAGACATTTTCCAATTAAACCAAGATTGCAGAGGTTGTTTCATGATGCTGAAACAAGAGAGGATGTACTGTGCCATTCTAGGAACCAGGAGTACAGAGATCAGAATGTAATGATCCATCCATCTCATGGTAGTGAGTGGAAAAGCTTCAATGATAAACACAAAGAGTTTGCTGCTGACCCGAGAAACATTAGACTTTGCTTAGCTTCAGATGGATTTAACCCATTTGGCCACCAGAGCGCCACATATAGCATGTGGCCAGTGCTTGTTATCCCTTACAACATGCCTCCAAATGTCTGCACCAAAGAATCAAACTACATGATGGCCTTGCTCATCCCAGGTCCAAAAAGTCCTGGAAAGGATTTTGATTTGTTCATGGAGCCTCTTGTGGAGGAACTTCAACAGCTATGGAAGGGCGTTCTCACTCGAGACCTATATAGCAGCCCACCAGCTGATTTCTTTCTACGTGTTGTTATAATTTGGTGCATCCATGATTATCCGGCTTTGGGCACTATGTCAGGGCGAACGACACATGGTTACAATGCATGTGTTCGCCGTGACAGGAATCCGCTGTCATACGCAATACTTAGCAAGATCTGTTACATTGGACACCGCCGTTTCCTTGCCAAGGACAATCCACATCCTAGAAAATACCGAAGACATGTGTTCAATGCAAAGCATGAAAACTGTGATGCGCCAAAGAGGCTCACCGCCGATGAGTTGCAAGTGGAATTAGAGAAGGTCAGGCATATTACACCTGGAAACCATCCTGGTAATGGTAGCGGGAAAAGGAAGCGTGGCAGGTTAGAAGAGAGATTATTGTTTACCTGCAGGTCCACTTTGTGGGACATGGAGTATTGGAAAGATTTGGATCTGCGGCATAATCTTGATGTGATGCACATCGAGAAAAATATATGTGACAACATTATCGGCACACTTCTTAATATTGAAGGCAAGACGAAAGATACCTTAAAATCTAGGATTGATTTGACACACCTGGGTATCAGAAAGGATTTGCAGGTGCAAGATGAAGGTAAACCATAGGATATGGCACCAGCTGTGTACGTCTTGGACAAGGTAAAAAGAAAAGAATTCTGCGAGGTCCTGTCACGTGTGAGATTACCACATGGATTTGCTTCCAACCCTGAAAGGAGAGTCAGTGCAGATGGAAACAAGGTACAAGGGTTGAAAACTCATGACTGCCACATCCTACTTCGAAGGGTTTTACTTGTTATCCTTAGAGGATTGGGCCGCCCTGACTTATACAGAGCAGTTGCAAAGTTGGGACAATTCTTCAGGGAACTCTGCAGTAGGAATATCAGGATAGATGCTTTGGAGCGTCTTAGAGACAAGATACCAACTATCCTATGCGACCTTGAGAAGATATATCCTCCAGCCTTCTTTGATGTGATGGTGCATTTGGCTGTTCATCTACCTGATGAGGCACTACTTAGAGGTCCATTACAGTATGGCTGGATGTACCCTATTGAAAGGAGGCTAGGCACTTTCAAGGGCTATGTTAGGTACAGAGCTAGACCCGAGGGTTCCATTGCAGAGGCCTACATTGCTACAGAAGCGTTGACATTCTGCTCAAAATACATTGAAACAGCTGATCAGCTTAGCAAAGAGGTGGGTGAAGACAATCCTGGGCTCAATGTTTTCGATTATTCTGTTCGAGTTACAGGGAAGAGTCGACAAGAGGACAAACCTAAAGATTTGGACAAAATGGTTTGGTATGTGTTGAATAACTGTCCTGAGATACTACCTTATATCAAGTAAGTGCAATACTGTAGCTTATACATCGTAATCTACTAAACTTGCAGCACATTCTTATATATTTATATGTTTGACGCGATCACTATGTTGTGCAGCATCTACAAAGAGGAGTTACTGCCGCAAAATCCAAGAAACATTGACAAACTGGTTATGGCGGGATTTGCGAAATGGTTCAAGAACCATGTAAGCTTTTGAAGTGCACTGTCAGTTTTTTTAATATATTGAGTACATAAGATGATCAGCTTGTCTATTTTCTAACCATAGGTTAAGAAGATGCGGGTGGATGGGCAGGCAGTTGATGATGCCCTTTACTCACTAGCAATGGGTCTTGATACTCGGGTAAGACATTATGAATCTTGCGTTGTTGGAGATGTGCGCTACAACACCCTTGCACGAGATGAAGGCAGGAAGACACAAAACAGTGCCATCATGAGCACGGATACGTATGACAAAGAGATAACTGAAATGTATGCTAACATAACAGACATTATTCAGTTGCAGTATATCTCCAGTTTCGAGGATCATCGGTGTGTGGTTCTGTTGTGCTCTCGTTGGTATAACCTGTTTTCAAGGATCACAAAACCCAGAGCTGATGATTATTTCAAATCCATCAATGTCAAGGCGGCGTACCAGACCAACGAGCCTTTTATTTTGGCAAATCGAGAAACACATATATTTTTCTTGGAAGACACATTTGCACGTAGCGATGACTGGAGAGTATTGCGAAGGCTTGAGCAGAGGAATTCGTTTCATGAAGTTGCACAACAAGACGATGCTTACACTGCTCCTGATGTACAAGATAACACAGATGTTCCTAATATCTTTGAGAACCATCACGTCAATGACACCGGCGAAAAGATTACCTGTCGTGCTGTGGACATGCAAGAGTTGATCAAGAAGAAGCCAACGTTCAAGGATGTTGAGGACAAAGAAGAAGATGACACCGTTGGGAATTACGATTCAGACTGATACACATGGCGAAGATGTTGACGCTGCTGCTACGGATGATGATTACATTGCTTTTTTCGTATTTGCTTGTCAGAAGATATTTTTTATCTACTATGTGAAATTGTGTTTGCTATGACAACTGAAACCTGATGAACATGTTGTTTAGTATTTTGTTGTAAGAACATCGCTTGTTATGTATGCTGATTTGTGTTTGGTGATTGTATGACAACTAAAATATGATGGCATTGTTGTTTAGTTGTACTCATATTTGGCTGTGAAACTTGAATTTGATGACATAATTTGCTATTGGACTGCAATCTGCTCGACGTCTTCGAATAAGAACAAAGCTGACCCGACAGGGCCTCTCCTATTTATTTATTTATATGAGCAAAAGGGGATACCCCCTGATTTCCGTTAATAGAAATCATTAGATGTTCACAACACTATGCCCAGCTTGCTACACATGTTTCATTCATTACTAGTTTCAGCAAAGTGCTCATGTCATAGCCACTGAATACATCACGAGTGCTACATACACTGCAAATAAAGAGACAATCATCCTACAGAGCACATTGATTTTGCCCATTATGTTCACAAGCTCTTTCATCTCCTCATTGCTGTCAAGGCCGTTCAGCAGCTGTTGCTTGGCCATGATCAGAGGAACTGCATCTTTAACCTTCTGCTCTACATCTTCCTCTTCTGTCGTTCCTTCAGTTACTTGTCCAACACCCCAACCTGCTGGTATTGGGATTCCTCGGCTAACCAAATAATCAGCATAGTTGCATTCCCCCACATCAGCAACTTCCCAGAAATACAAATCACACTAATCTTCCCTTTTCTGCACGAATCAAATTGGTAGATCATCAACCAAACTATTAAAAAAATCAGCAACTGAAAGCAGCAGAACAACACTTAAACATATTATTACCCCATGATTCGGGCATTTGTAGAAGACTCGGCCAGGGTTGCGGATTGTGGTTGAGACACGACGGATGACTCTGCGTGATTTGCAGCAGTAGCATCACACCAACGGCAGCGGGTTGCGATGAGCAACTGGCTACGGTGCGCGTGCCGGCGAGGATGTGATGAGACCCACAGGCGATGGTACGGGTTGCGACTTGGTGCATATCTGGTTGTTGCCTGCTGAAGAGCAGGTGGACGAGCAGCCAACGGACATGGTTGCTGTGGCCAGAGCTTCTGATGCTAGGCAGAGTAAGTAGAGAAGAGGAGAAGCGAACGTTGGATATGTCAGTTTCATTACTTGTAGAGTAGCATAGCACCATACATAGTCATAGTCTAGGTTTGGATTCGAACCAGCTACAGGAGCACGTCTTTCTTTTTTCTAAAACTCGGCAACGTCTCTTTACTGGTACACTAGCTTGTTCTGTACGCCTTCCCAAGTCTTTGATTTTCTTTCCTTTTTGCGAGGAAGGAAGGAGGACAAAATTGAGAGTTCCTGGGACTCAAACCCAAGACCTCTCGATTGAAAACCAAGGGTGCTAGTCACTTATGTGGCGAACGTTCCCTGTGAGGAGGACGGCAGACGAACGCATTTCCCTCACAGTTTTCTTCATATATATAAAAAAGTATGCTACTTGGTGTCCGCTTAGTCAACAAACGATTGTGCCAACCTTGACCGTTGGATTGACATTCAACGTCTGCCGCGTTTCTTCAGTCTCTTCTTCCTCGAGCCGCCAAAGCCAAACCAGCGCCGGCGGGACCGCCTGCTCCCGCCTCCCACGGCCGGCTATGATCTGCCCCGGCTCCTGTTTGTTCCCATTCGAGGCCTCACCATCGTCCTCCGCCTTGGTTCGCTCGCCGCGGTGCCGCCCTCCAGTGTTGTCAACATGGTCAACAAAAGAGAGGAATAAGGAGATGACTGTACATGGTGAGGATGACAGTAGGGACCCAGCAGCACGCACAGTAATTTTGTTTTTTCGGGACAGAGAAGGGTATCAACTGGGTTGTGCGGGACCCATGGCCCGTCTAGCCCAGGCTTTTATTTCATATGTTTAGCACATGACCAGCCCAGTTTGTTTTTTTCCTTTCTGAAAATTGCTAGCCATCTATTTTGCTTTTTGCAGAATAACCAACATAGGCGTACTTGCTTTTCTACGCCTTGTTGGGCCAGAAATCTTTCAAGACGAGGAGGGATGCATTTTGCCCAGAAAATGGGCTATAAGTAATAAGAAATGGGGTATAAGTAATAATAAATGGGCTGTAAAATGAAAAAATATAGCAAACGGACAATTAGTTCCAAAATACTGTTTTCTTTCGGATTTTGATATTTTAAATTTCATTGTTTTTGTGCGGGCAAATTTCATTGAATTTAAATTAAGGTATATTTAGATTTAAAATTAATTTGAATCTGGCTCGAAATTTCGGGCTGTATGCTGTTTGGGACAGATTTGGAGGCTGACTTGTGGGTCTACTAGGTTGACGTCTACTTTGGCTTTGTCAACTTAGTCCACAAACGATTCTAGCAGCAGTGACCGTTGGATGTTAATCCAACGGTCGTGCTGCTTCTTCAATATCTGATCTTCTTGCTCCAGCCGCCCAAACCAGCTCCGGTGGGACTGCCTGCTCCCGCCTCCCGTGGACGGCTGTGCTGCCGCACAGGCCGCACTGCCCCACCCTACTTCATTGCTGGCCAGGCCATTCCTCTACTCACCCACACCTCCTGTTATTTTCTGGTGACGGCAGCCGGACCAGTAAACCCTCGTACTCCCCACCACGTGGGCAACCATTGACGAGTCTTCCCCGGCTCCGTGTCATTCCCTTCCTAGGCCTCGCCATCGTCCACCGCCATGGTGCTCTCGGCGCGGCCTGGTCAACTTGGTCAACGAACGACATCCATCGGCTGTGGACTGTACGCCCAAAATAATGATTCCTCCACCTGACAGCTGGGACCCACCGAAAGGGCCTCTGTATTTCACGAAAAAAACGTTCCCCCCGCTGACATGTCAGACCCACCAGCTATATCTTCGCACGCAAGGAAGTGCCTCCTTATTATGCACAAAAAATGAATACCCCCTGCTAGCTGGGACCCACCATAGTGGGAGGATGACTTGTGGGCCAACAAAGTTGACGGGGATGGAGGGCTTTGTCAACTTAGTCAATATGAACGATTCTAGCTCCAGTGATCGTACGATGTCCATCCAACGGCCGTAGTGCTTCTTCAACCTCTGGTCTTCTTGCTCCAGCCGCCCAAAGCAGCGCCGGTCGTGCCGCATGCTCCTGCCTCCCGTGGCCGGCTATGCTGCCGTGGAGGCCTCACCGCCCCCTACTATTCCTACCGCTGGCCAGGCCCTGCGACGACGGCAGCCTCACACCGCAGCCGAACCAGTGAACCCTCGTACTCCTCTCCGCGCGGGCTTTCACTGCCGCGTCTTCCCCGGCTCCGCGTCGTCCCCTTCCTAGGCCTCGCCGTCGTCCACCGCTGTGGTGCTCTCCACGCGGCGTGGTCAACATGGTCAAGGAATGACTTCCATCGGAAGAGTACTGTACGTGGAGAGGCTGACAGCTGGGTCCACGGCCACAACCCAGTTTTTTTGTGATTTGCCATGTAAGTCGCTTTGTCAGGCTTGTTGGGCTGCAAATCTTTCAAGACGAGGAGAGCTTTCATCTGGCTCGCCGAGAAAATGGCCCATCAGTAATGAGAAATGGGCTCTACATTTTTAAAACACATCAAACCGGCAATTAGTTTCAAATATCTTTTTTTTCATTTCAAGATTTTCAATTACATTAATTTTTGTGCATGGAGAATTTTTTGTATTTTATATTGATATACATTTATTTTTAAAATCAGTTTGAATGTGAGTCGAAATTTCGGGATTAAAAACAGTTTGGACCGCACCGAAATATCCAAAATTTCGTATAATTTTTTAACCATGGCCACAATTTGGGCTGTAATGCTAACAAAAAGAATATGGGCTCCAAAAAAAACCTTAAGAATTAGCAAATGGGCCGAAAATTATTAGAAATAATGGCAGATGGGCTGTATGCTGTTTTCCACAGATTTGAGGCTTTCCTAAAAAAAGGTTGACGCACAAGCAGTGACTGTTGGATGTCCATTCAACGGCCGTCGTGCTTCTTCAATCTCTGCTCTTCCTGCTCCAGCCGCTCAAACAAGCGCCGGCGGGACTGCTTGCTCCCTCCTCCCCGCGGCCGGCTATGCTGCCGCGCAGGCTGCACTGCCCCACCGTACTCCCATCGCTGGCCTAGCCATCCCTCTACTCACCCACACCTGCTGTTATTCTCCGGCGACGGTAGACGAACCAGTAAACCCTCGTATAGTCGTACTCCCCTCCATGTGGGAAACAACTGCCGAGTCTTCCCTGCCTCTGTGTCATTCCCTTCCTAGGCCTCGTCGTCATCCACCGCCCTGGTGCTCTCGGCGCGGCCTGGTCAACGTGGTCAATGACCACTAGTAGAAAAAGGGTCAAACGTGAAGCACATTAGTGCCGGTTTGTATTTGAGCCGACACTAATGTATACATTAGTGCCGGTTCCAACGGCTAGCCGGGCCGCTTTCATTAGTACCGGTTCGTGGCGAACCTTTAGCACCGGTTCGTGCCACGAACCGGTACTAATAAGAGTGGTGGCAGGATGTTGTCAGACTGGGGCCCCTCCAACCCCTTTAGTACCGGTTCTTGGCACGAACCGGTACTAAAGGTCGTCCTACATAAACCCTTCATCCACCCGAGCTCGCTCTGTTCTTCCCCTTTCCCCTCTCCTCTCTGTTCTTCCCCTCTTCCTCTCGAGCTCACCACACATTTTGCCCAAAATTTGTCAAGATTTGAAGGCCCCCACCCATTCAAATGATCATATGGGAACTTGACTATCGACGTGGTTTGAAGGTCCCTTTGTTTCGGTGCAAATGGGTCAATATGACACGAGGCGGGGTAACGGAAGACCCGCAGTACGGAATGACAACAGTGGATCTCAACAATCTTGCGTATGCAGACGAACCATTCGTCCTAGCCAATGATGTGGCACAGGTTTTCTATGTGAAGGACATGTCTACCAAGCCAAGAAAAAGAAAAGATAAGGAAGCGAATGCATCGTACGATGAGCCAAAGCGGCACATAGTTCTTTCTGGGAAGAGAAACATCGTGGGAGTGGATGACAAGACAGACAAGTCAGAAGATTATGAAAAGTTTGATGAAATTGCTCCATTCAAGTGAATATTGACCCGAGCATCCCGTTAAATGATGAAGATTTTCCATGGTTACGGCGCAAAGGGACACACGCAAAGAAAAAGTTTCACACTCCAAGATCTAGGATGTGATCGGCTTCACTATCATCACTTTCTTCTGTGTTTCACACCCAGAAGGGAATCTCTATAATAGTTAGGGTAGTTAATTATGTGTTTTGGCATTTGAAACGCGAAGAAATTTTATGTGCAAACAAATTCTTTCATGCCTTTACTGATTTTTAAAGTTAAGTTATTCACAAACTAGTGATTCACACTAATTTCAAATAATTCAAAATTTAAACTATTCAAATTTGAAAACTACGGGCACTAACAGAAAGTTTGTAATTTTTTGTACCAAAAGCAAAAATATTCACAAAGAAACTCTAAATACACAAAAAAACAACTCAAAAATAAATAAAGCAAAAAAAATAAAAAAAAGCCCGCCTACTAGGCCAAAGCGGCCGGCATACGACTAGAAACCCAACCTGTTGTTGGGCCAGGATGTAGGCCCGCAAAGGCCCAGTAGGCCAACAGGGTAGCACAGAACATGTAGGCCCAGTAGGCCTGCTCTGGAGAGGACCTCGAGAGAGCTACCGCACGGGGGTTTATAAACCAGTGCGGTCGCCCCTCGGCTAGCGAGGTGGGACTAAACTTGCCGCACCGCACCTGCGCCAGCGCACCCCCTTTAGTACCGGGTCATGGCACCAACCGGTACTAAAGGGGGGGCCTTTAGTACCGGTTGGAGCCACCACCCGGTACTAAAGGGGGTCGCTTCCCGTCGCTTGGCCTGGCCAAAACAGGCCTTTAGTACCGGTTGGTGGCTCCAACCGGTACTAAAGGCTCCTCCTATATAAACAACACTTACGAAAATTTCAGTTTCTCATCTGCTTCTTCTCCTCTGCACCGTCGCCCGCCGCGCCCCCCATACGTCTCCATCCCTCGTCGCCGCCCCCGTCGCCGCCCCATCCCCGTCGTCGTCGCCCCATCGTCCCCGTCCCCGTCGTCCCCGTCATCACCGCCGCCCCGTCCCGGTCCGTCCCGTGTCGTCGCCGCCCCGTACGTACATCCCCGTTGTCGTCGCCGCCCCGGCCCGTACGTCCCTGTCC
>NC_057800.1:644506237-644522328 GCF_018294505.1 Triticum aestivum
ACACACACACACATACATTTTTTGTTTTTTAGTTATACAAATAGTTAGAAATTTTTCTGTTTTTTAGAAATTGTTAGAATTTTTTTTGTTTTTTAGAAATAGTTAGAAATGTTAGAATTGTTAGAATAGTTAGAAATGTTAGGATTGTTAGAATAGTTAGAAATGTTAGAATTGTTAGAAATTTTTCTGTTTTTTAGTTATAGAAATAGTTATAAAAAAGTTAGAATTGTTAGATTTTTTTTCTGTTTTTTAGAAATTGTTAGAAATTTTTCTGTTTTTTAGAAATAGTTAGAAATGTTAGAATTGTTAGAATAGTTAGAAATGTTAGAATTGTTAGAATAGTTAGAAATGTTAGAATTGTTAGAAATTTTTCTGTTTTTTAGTTACAGAAATAGTTATAAAAAAGTTAGAATTGTTAGAAATTTTTCTGTTTTTTAGTTATAGAAATAGTTATAAAAAAGTTAGAAATTTTTCTTTTTTTAGTTCTAGAAATATTAGAAATGTTATAGAAATGTTAGTTATATAGAAATGTTAGAAATTTTAGTTATCAAAATCCAATCATTAAAAAAATGTTACTTTTTGCGGGCATATAGCTAGTATTTGTTCTCGACGATGCCCGGCCCGCATCCTCGCCGTCGACCCGTCCGCGACGACGTCCAACTGACCCATGTCCGGGACTGGGCTCCGCCGGGCTGGCACTGGGAGGTCCTGCCTGGAGGGGCGTGCCACTTGGTGAGGAACCTGGCCCCGGGTCCCGTCGTCGACCCTGATCTCATTTGGTGGCGTTCGCGTGGGCCAGTTTCGGTGCGGAGGGAGCCGGCCCCGCCGGAGGTGGTACGTTGCCGTGTCAGGGAGGAGGACGAGCACGTCCATCGCTACATGGTTGCGTTAGAGGGCGGCAGGTTCTCCAATACCTGGCAGTTTCTTCAGGGATCTCACTTCAGCTATGATCCTGTGAGGGTTCCTTCTCTTTGGGTGTCCACCGCCTGCGCCGCAGGAACCGCGAGTGTCCTAGATTCTTCTGTAGTATTCGATCTTTATTAGCTACCTAGCCAGTGATGTACTATATATATAATATTCAAGATGATGTATTCGAGATTATATATTATTCGAGACGATGTATTCGAGATTATATCTATTATTCGAGACGATGTATTCGAGATTATATCTATTATTCGAGACGATGTATTTGAGATTATATCTATTATTCGAGACGATGTATTCGAGATTATATCTATTATTCGAGACAATGTAATTTGAATACTAAATTGTTTTATATTTCTTTTGGCATAGTTAAATAAAAGCTATGGCGGACAATACCAACAGAGAGGGAGAACAGACCATGTTCGATATAATACGCGGGCCAGATGATGATCAGAATGAAGAAGATTATGACGGCTCCGAATTTCTAAACAACACCGGAGAGGGTGATATGATATTCGATCGCGACGACCGAATTGATGAAGTCATGAACTATGATTATGACAACACCAGAGAGGTATATATATTTATATAAGCAGGCATCTGGTGACCATCACATGTTTTAAATGAGTTGAAGATATATTAACGAATCGATCTTTCTTCTTTCAGCCATCCGGATCGAGCAAATCTTCAGGCAACAGGACGAAACGAGGCCCGAACAAAAAGTTGAAGGAGGGCGTAAAGTATAATATCGAGGCAATCAAACCTAATGGTGAACCATTAGCGCCTAAGAAGATTGCGGACAAGTTCGTTCGTCAGTGCGCAGTTCTTGTGAAGGACCAACTCCCGATCTCCCTTCAAGAATGGAGAGAGCCAGCAAAGCCACGTCCAGATCTTACTTTTGTCAACGACAGACAAAAAAGTCTGCTTTGGGATACTCTCGTGGAACATTTCACCCTACCAGATCATTTCACAGAAGCAGATGTGCAGAAAGTCAAGAACGCTGCTCTTAGGAAGATGGCGGTTGCATTCAAGAACCACAAGAATCGTGAATGGGACAAGTACTTCAAGGGAGGAAGGAAGACTCCAGTATTCGAGGGAACACTAGAGAATCAAAGTGCTCATTGGGACGATTTCATGAAATTCAAGGATACAGAATTATCTAAGGAACGGTCAAGAATAAACAAGGCCAATGTCGCAAAAAAGGATAAGTTCCATAAGCTGGGGCCAGGTGGCTATGCGGTGGGAATGCCTAAGTGGGATAAGTCTGAGAAAGAGATGCTGGATGCAAGTGTCACTCCACAAACATTGAGCTGGCCCCACAGGTGCAGGACTTGGTTCTATGCGCATGTGGGGGAGTTGGACCCGAAGACGGGCAAAGTTTCCAAGAAGGCATGTCTGGACGGAGCCGAAGATAAGCTACTTGTTGTAATAGAAGAGGCTCGATCCGGGTTGTTCGAGCCCAACAGCGAGAACGACGAGCTTACACATGCCCTGGGAAATCCTGAACACCCGGGAAGAACACGAGGCATGGGCGCTATTATGTGGTATGAGGGGTTTTCGGACTGGAACGCCGACTACAGAATGTTGGGTTTCGTAGTAATTTCAAAAAAATTCCTACGCACACGCAAGATCATGTGACGCATAGCAACGAGAGGGGGGAGTGTGATCTAAATACCTAGTAGATCGACAACGGAAGCGTTTGGTTGATGTAGTCGTACGTCTTCACGATCCGACCGATCAAGCATCGAAACTACGGCACCTCCCAGTTCTAGCACACGTTCAGCTTGATGACGATCCCCAGACTCCGATCTAGCAAAGTGTCGGGGAAGAGTTCCATCAACATGACGGCGTGGTGACGATCTTGATGTACTACAGCAGCAGGGCTTCGCCTAAACTCCGCTACAATATTATTGAGGACTATGGTGGCTGGGGCGCCGCACACGGCTAAGGAAAAGATCACCTGGATCAACTTGTCTGTCTTTGGGGTGCCCCTGCCTCTGTATATAAAGGACTAAAGGGGGGGAGGCTGCCGGCCAAGGAGGGCGCGCCAGGAGAGTCCTACTCCCTCTGGGAGTAGGATTCCCCCCCCCCAATCCTAGTTGGAATAGGATTCACGAAGGGGGGAAAAGAGAGAGAGGGGCCGGCCCCCTCTCCTTGTCCTATTCGGACCAAGGGAGGGGAGGGGCGCGCGGCCCATGAGGGGCTGCCTCTTCTCTTTTCCACTAAGGCCCATCATGGCCCATATAGCTCCCGGGGGGTTCCGGTAACGTCCCGGTACTCCGGTAAAATCCCGATTTCACCCGGAACACTTCCGATATCCAAACATAGGCTTCCAATATATCAATATTTATGTCTCGACCATTTCGAGACTCCTTGTCATGTCCGTGATCACATCCGGGACTCTGAACAACCTTCGGTACATCAAAATGCATAAACTCATAATATAACTGTCATCGTAACCTTAAGCGTGCGGACCCTACGGGTTCGAGAACAATGTAGACATGACCGAGACACGTCTCCGGTCAATAACCAATAGCGGGACCTGGATGCCCATATTGGCTCCTGCATATTCTACGAAGATCTTTATCGGTCAGACCGCATAACAACATACGTCGTTCCCTTTGTCATCGGTATGTTACTTGCCCGAGATTCGATCGTCGGTATTCCAATACCTAGTTCAATCTCGTTGCCGGCAAGTCTCTTTACTCGTTCTGTAATACATCATCCCGCAACTAACTCATTTAGTTGCAATGCTTGCAAGGCTTAAGTGATGTGCATTACCGAGAGGGCCCAGAGATACCTCTCTGACAATCGGAGTGACAAAACCTAATCTCGAAATATGCCAACCCAACATGTACCTTTGGAGACACCTGTAGTACTCCTTTATAATCACCCAGTTACGTTGTGACGTTTGGTAGTACCCAAAGTGTTCCTCCGGTAAACGGGAGTTGCATAATCTCATAGTTATAGGAACATGTATAAGTCATGAAGAAAGCAATAGCAACATACTAAACGATCGGGTGCTAAGCTAATGGAATGGGTCATGTCAATCACATCATTCTCCTAATGATGTGATCCCGTTAATCAAATAACAACTCTTTTGTTTATGGTTAGGAAACATAACCATCTTCGATTAACGAGCTAGTCAAGTAGAGGCATACTAGTGACACTTTGTTTGTCTATCTATTCACACAAGTATTATGTTTCCGGTTAATACAATTCTAGCATGAATAATAAACATTTATCATGATATAAGGAAATAAATAATAACTTTATTATTGCCTCTAGGGAATATTTCCTTCAGTCTCCCACTTGCACTAGAGTCAATAATCTAGTTCACATCGCCATGTGATTTAACAGCAATAGTTCACATCACCATGTGATTAACACCCATAGTTCACATCGATATGTGATCAACACCCAAAAGGGTTTACTAGAGTCAGTAATCTAGTTCACATCGCTATGTGATTAACACCCAAAGAGTACTAAGGTGTGATCATGTTTTGCTTGTGAGATAATTTTAGTCAACGGGTCTACCACATTCATGTCTCCTTTGTTTATTTGTAATTTATAGGTATAGTGCTCCACTACCCTGTATAGTTTTTCTTCCTCTTTCTTTCTTTTTTCTTTGTTTTTTTTCTTTCCTCACCTTGAGGAAACCCTGTATGTGTTTGCTTTACTTTTAATAAAATGCTGTGGGGTGTAAGCCCTGCAGTCTTCATGGTCAAAAAAAACATTCAGATCCATAAGTATTTTGCGAATTTCTATGTCCACAATGCTCTGCATGGAGCTACTCTAGCTAATTGCTCCCACTTTCAATATGTATCAAGATTGAGACTTAGAGTCATCCAGATCTGTGTCACAACATGCATCGACGTAACTTTTTACGACGAACCTTTCGTCACCTCCATAATCGAGAAATATTTCCTTATTCCACTAAGGATAATTTTGACCAATGTCCAGTGATCTACTCTTAGATCATTATTGTACTCCATTGCTCAACACAGTGTAGGGTATACAATAGATCTGGCACACATCATGGCATACTTTACAGAACCTATGGCTGAGGCATAGGGAATGACTTTCATTCTCTTTCTATCTTCTGCCGTGGTCGGGCTTTGAGTCTTTACTCAATTTCATACCTTGTAACACAGCCAAGAACTCTTTCTTTGACTGTTCCATTTTTGAACTACTTCAAAATATTGTCAAGGTATGTACTCATTGAACAAACTTATCAAGCGTCTTGATCTATCTCTATAGATTTTGATGCTTAATATGTAAGCAGCTTCACCGAGGTCTTTCTTTGAAAAACTTCTTTAAAAACACTCCTTTATGCTTTGCAGATTAATTCTACATTATTTCCGATCAACAATATGTCATACATATATACTTATAAGAAATGCTGTAGTGCTCCCACTCACTTTCTTGTAAATACAGGCTTCATCGCAAGTCTGTATAAAACTATATTCTTTGATCAACTTATCAAAGCGTATATTCCAACTCCGAGATGCTTGCACCAGTCCATAGATGGATCGCTGGAGCTTGCATATTTTGTTAGCACCTTTAGGATTGACAAAACCTTCTGGTTGTATCATATACAACTCTTCTTTAATAAATCTATTAAGGAATGCAGTTTTGTTTATCCATTTGCCAGATTTCATAAAATGCGGCAATTGCTAACATGATTCGGACAGACTTAAGCATAGATATGAGTGAGAAACTCTCACCGTAGTCAACACCTTGAACTTGTCGAAAACCTTTTGCGACAATTCTAGCTTTGTAGATAGTAACACTACTATCAGCGTCTGTCTTCCTCTTGAAAATCCATTTATTTTCTATTGCTTGCCGATCATCGGGCAAGTCAACCAAAGTCCATACTTTGTTCTCATACATGGATCCCATCTCAGATTTCATGGCTTCAAGCCACTTTGCGGAATCTGGGCTCACCATCGCTTCTTCATAGTTCGTAGGTTCATCATGATCTAGTAGCATGACTTCCAGAACGGGATTACCATACCACTCTGGTGCAGATCTTACTCTGGTTGATCTACGAGGTTCAGTAGTATCTTGTTCTGAAGTTTCATGATCATCATCATTAGCTTCCTCACTAACTGGTGTAGGTGTCATAGAAACAGTTTTTTGTGATGTACTACTTTCCAATAAGGGAGATGGTACAATTACCTTATCAAGTTCTACTTTCCTCCCACTCACTTCTTTCGAGAGAAACTCCTTCTCTGGAAAGGATCCATTCTTAGCAACGAATGTCTTGCCTTCGGATCTGTGATAGAAGGTGTACCCAATAGTCTCCTTTGGGTATCCTATGAAGACATATTTCTCCGATTTGGGTTGGAGCTTATCAGGATGAAACTTTTCCATATAAGCATCACAATCCCAAACTTTAAGAAATGACAACTTTGGTTTCTTGCCAAACCACAGTTCAGATTGTGTCGTCTCAACGGACTTAGATGGTGCCCTTTTAAACATGAATGCAGCTGTCTTTAATGCATAACCCCAAAACGATAGTGGCAGATTGGTAAGAGACATCATAGATCGCACCATATCTAATAAAGTACGGTTGTGATGTTCAGACACACCATTATGCTGTGGTGTTCCAGGTGGCGTGAGTAGTGAAACTATTTCACATTGTTTTAACTGAAGACCAAACTCGTAACTCAAATATTTGTCTCCGCGATCAGATCGTAGAAACTTTATTTTCTTGTCACGATGATTTTCCACTTCACTCTGAAATTCTTTTCAAATGTTTCAGACTTATGTTTCATCAAGTAGATATACCCATATCTGCTCAAATCATCTGTGAAGTTCAGAAAATAACGATACTTGCTGTGAGCCTTAACACTCATTGGACCGCATACATCAGTATGTATTATTTCCAATAAGTCAGTTGCTCGCTCCGGAGAACGGAGTCTTAGTCATCTTGCCCATGAGGCATGGTCCGCAAGCATCAAGTGATTCCAAAATCCCATCAGCATGGAGTTTCTTCATGCGCTTTACACCAATATGACCTAAACGGCAGTGCTACAATTAAGTTGCACTATCATTATTAACTTTGCATCTTTTGGTTTCAATATAATGATTATGTGTATCACTACGATCGAGATTCAATTAGAATAGACCACTCTTCAAGGGTGCATGACCATAAAAGATATTACTCATATAAATAGAACAACCATTATTCTCAGATTTAAATGAATAACCGTCTCGCATTAAATAAGATCCAGATATAATGTTCATGCTTAACGCTGGCACCAAATAACAATTATTTAGGTCTAATACTAATCCCGAAGGTAGATGTAGAGGTAGCGTGCCGACCGCGATCACATCGACTTTGGAACCGTTTCCCACGCGCATCGTCACCTCGTCCTTAGCTAATCTTCGCTTAATCCGTAGTTCCTGTTTCGAGTTGCAAATATTAGCAATAGAACCAGTATCAAATACCCAAGTGCTACTGCGAGCATTGGTAAGTACACATCAATAACATGTATATCACATATACCTTTGTTCACCTTGCCATCCTTCTTATCCGCCAAATACTTGGGGCAGTTCCGCTTCCAGTGACCAGTCTGCTTGCAATAGAAGCACTCAGTTTCAGGCTTAGGTCCAGGTTTGGGTTTCTTCTCTTGAGTAGCAACTTGCTTGCCGTTCCTTTTGAAGTTCCCCTTCTTCTTCCCTTTGCCCTTTTTCTTGAAACTAGTGGTCTTGTTGACCATCAACACTTGATGCTCCTTCTTGATTTCTACCTCCGCAGCTTTTAGCATCGCGAAGAGCTTGGGAATAGTCTTGTTCATCCCTTGCATATTATAGTTCATCACGAAGCTCTTGTAGCTTGGTGGCAGTGATTGGAGAATTCTGTCAATGACGCAATCATTTGGAAGATTAACTCCCAATTGAATCAAGTGATTATTATACCCAGACATTTTGAGTATATGCTCACTGATAGAACTGTTCTCCTCCATCTTCCAGATATAGAACTTATTGGAGACTTCATATCTCTCAATCCGGGCATTTGCTTGAAATATTAACTTCAACTCTTGGAACATCTCATATGCTCCATGACGTTCAAAACGTCGTTGAAGTCCCGATTCTAAGCCGTAAAGCATGGCACACTGAACTATCGAGTAGTCATCAGCTTTGCTCTGCCAGACGTTCATAACATCTGGTGTTGCTCCAGCAGCAGGCCTGGCACCCAGCGGTGCTTCCAGGACGTAATTCTTCTGTGCAGCAATGAGGATAATCCTCAAGTTACGGACCCAGTCCGTGTAATTGCTACCATCATCTTTCAACTTTGCTTTCTCAAGGAACGCATTAAAATTCAACGGAACAACAGCACGAGCCATCTATCTACAATTAACATAAACAAGCAAGATACTATCAGGGACTAAGTTCATGATAAATTTAAGTTCAATTAATCATATTACTCAAGAACTCCCACTTAGATAGACATCCCTCTAATCTTCTAAGTGATCACGTGATCCAAATTAACTAAACCATGTCCGATCATCACGTGAGATGGAGTAGTTTCATTGGTGAACATCATTATGTTGATCATATCTACTATATGATTCACGCTCGACCTTTCGGTCTCCGTGTTCCGAGGCCATATCTGTATATGCTTGGCTCGTCAAGTATAACCTGAGTATTCCGCGTGTGCAACTGTTTTGCACCCGTTGTATCTGAACGTAGAGCCTATTACACCCGATCATCACGTGGTGTCTCAGCACGAAGAACTTTCGCAACGGTGCATACTCAGGGAGAACACTTCTTGATAATTTAGTGAGAGATCATCTTATAATGCTACCGTCAATCAAAACAAGATAAGATGCATAAAAGATAAACATCACATGCAATCAATATAAGTGATATGATATGGCCATCATCATCTTGTGCTTGTGATCTCCATCCTCGAAGCACCGTCGTGATCACCATCGTCACCGGCGTGACACCTTGATCTCCATCGTAGCATCGTTGTCGTCTCGCCGAGCTTGTGCTTCCACGACTATCGCTACCGTTTAGTGATAAAGTAAAGCATTACAGCGCGATTGCATTGCATACAATAAAGCGACAACCATATGGCTCCTGCCAGTTGCCGATAACTCGGTTACAAAACATGATCATCTCATACAATAAAATTTAGCATCATGTCTTGACCATATCACATCACAACATGCCCTGCAAAAACAAGTTAGACGTCCTCTACTATGTTGTTGCAAGTTTTACGTGGCTGCTACGGGCTTAAGTAAGAACCAATCTCACCTACACATCAAAACCACAATGATAGTTTGTCAATTTGACTCCGTTTTAACCTTCGCAAGGACCGGGCGTAGCCACACTTGGTTCAACTAAAGTTGGAGAAACTGTCACCCACAAGCCACCTCTGTGCAAAGCACGTCGGGAGAACCGGTCTCGCGTAAGCGTACGCGTAATGTCGGTCTGGGCCGCTTCATCCAACAATACCGCTGAACCAAAGTATGACATGCTGGTAGGCAGTATGACTTATATCGCCCACAACTCACTTGTGTTCTACTCGTGCATATAACATCAACATATAAAACCTAGGCTCGGATGCCACTGTTGGGTTTCGTAGTAATTTCAAAAAATTTCCTACGCACACGCAAGATCATGTGACGCATAGCAACGAGAGGGGGGAGTGTGATCTACATACCTAGTAGATCGACAACGGAAGCGTTTGGTTGATGTAGTCGTACGTCTTCACGATCCGACCGATCAAGCACCGAAACTATGGCACCTCCGAGTTCTAGCACACGTTCAGCTCGATGACGATCCCCGGACTCCGATCCAGCAAAGTGTCGGGGAAGAGTTCCGTCAGCACGACGGCGTGGTGACGATCTTGATGTACTACAGCAGCAGGGCTTCGCCTAAACTCCGCTACAATATTATCAAGGACTATGGTGGCTGGGGCGGCGCACACGGCTAAGGAAAATATCACCTGGATCAACTTGTCTGTCTCTAGGGTGCCCCTGCCTCTGTATATAAAGGACTAAAGGGGGGGAGTCTGGCCGGCCAAGGAGGGCGCGCCAGGAGAGTCCTACTCCCTCTGGGAGTAGGATCCCCCCCCCCAATCCTAGTTGGAATAGGATTCGCGGAGGGGGGAAAAGAGAGAGAGGGGCCGGCCCCCTCTCCTTTTCCTATTCGGACCAAGGGAGGGGAGGGGCGCGCGGCCCATGAGGGGCTGCCTCTTGTCTTTTCCACTAAGGCCCATCATGGCCCATATAGCTCCCGGGGGGTTCCGGTAACGTCCCGGTACTCCGGTAAAATCCCGATTTCACCCGGAACACTTCCGATATCCAAACATAGGCTTCCAATATATCAATCTTTATGTCTCGACCATTTCGAGACTCCTCGTCACGTCCGTGATCACATCCGGGAGTCCAAACAACCTTCGGTACATCAAAATGCATAAACTCATAATATAACTGTCATCGTAACCTTAAGCGTGCGGACCCTACGGGTTCGAGAACAATGTAGACATGACCAAGACACGTCTCCGGTCAATAACCAATAGCGGGACCTGGATGCCCATATTGGCTCCTACATATTCTATGAAGATCTTTATAGGTCAGACCGCATAACAACATACGTCGTTCCCTTTGTCATCGGTATGTTACTTGCCCGAGATTCGATCGTCGGTATTCCAATACCTAGTTCAATCTCGTTGCCGGCAAGTCTCTTTACTCGTTCTGTAATACATCATCCCACAACTAACTCATTTAGTTGCAATGCTTGCAAGGCTTAAGTGATGTGCATTACCAAGAGGGCTCAGAGATACCTCTCCGACAATCGGAGTGACAAAACCTAATCTCGAAATACGCCAACCCAACATGTACCTTTGGAGACACCTGTAGTACTCCTTTATAATCACCCAGTTACGTTGTGACGTTTGGTAGTACCCAAAGTGTTCCTCCGGTAAACGGGAGTTGCATAATCTCATAGTTATAGGAACATGTATAAGTCATGAAGAAAGCAATAGCAACATACTAAACGATCGGGTGCTAAGCTAATGGAATGGGTCATGTCATCACATCATTCTCCTAATGATGTGATCCCGTTAATCAAATAACAACTCTTTTGTTTATGGTTAGGAAACATAACCATCTTCGATTAACGAGCTAGTCAAGTAGAGGCATACTAGTGACACTTTGTTTGTCTATGTATTCACACAAGTATTATGTTTCCGGTTAATACAATTCTAGCATGAATAATAAACATTTATCATGATATAAGGAAATAAATAATAACTTTATTATTGCCTCTAGGGCATATTTCCTTCACAGAACCCGTGCGAGAAAGAAGATTGCGGAGGAGAAGAAGAGGAAGATGGAGGAGGAGCAGAGGAAGCTCGACTATGAACGCCTTCAAGGCCTAGAATCATCACACGCGGACTTGGCAATCAAATTCCAGCGGCAGCAGGAGCAGATTGACTCACTTAGCCAGCAAAGGGGGTCTTAGCAGCTGCAGCAGCTAGCAGATGATCCAACATTGGATACCACCGCCCCATCCATGCCGAGAAGCAGCGTGGGTTCCGCCCCGTTTGACGCAATGCTGGATAGATACCCCGTGGATGATATCGCGGAGAACACTAACTGCGAGCTACACTTCAAAATTAAGAACATATCCTTGAAGGTGGCAGACGGTGTTGCTTATACAAATTCCCCCGATGCAACCTTCCATTGCAATCCGATTCCAGCAGGCTATGCTCGTGTCGTGGTTGATTAGGTGGTGGACCAATATTCGGGGCTAGAGCTTGACATTCTTGGAGGTGACGAGGAGCACACACTCGGAGATGCGAAACATCGTATCATCCTATGGAGAAAGGATTGCATCATATTTCGAAGGCCACCGACACCGCGTCACTCGACTCCTCGTCGAAGTCCGCCACCGAGTCAGCAGACTCCCGCTCCTCCAAGTCCACCAACGCGTGAGGCCACTCCTCCTCCTCCAAGTCCGGCAAAGTGTCAGGCCACTCCTCCTCCAAGTCCGACACAGCGTCAGACGTCCACTCCTCCAAGTCCGGCACAACCTCAGGCCACTGCAAGTCCGGCACAGCTTCAGGCCACTCCTCCTCCGAGTCCGACACAGCGTCAGACGTCCACTCCTCCAAGTCCGGCACAACCTCAGGCCACTGCAAGTCCGGCACAGCTTCAGGCCACTCCTCTTCGTCCAACTCAGCCCCGTCAGCCGTCTTCGCCGCCTCAGCAATCGCAGAAGAGACACCCCCCAGCTATGGTGCGTAGCGGTATGAGTCGAGGTCATAGTACAGGAAGTAAAGGCAGAGGCAAGCGATATAAATATGGTCCAAACCTCACTACTCCTCTTCCTGAGAGGGCTTACGACAAGACCGAGGAGCAAACCAATGCCATAGTGCGGGCAGAAGTCGACGCCCATTTTGGACCAAAACCGCCACCGCCGCCAAGGGAGAAAGTGCCTGTGGAAGTAGTTGACCACTTCATTTGTATGGCTCAACCACCAGCTCCTAAGCCTGTTGACACAGACTATGAGCGCCACATCAGGAAGTTACATCGACAACGTCTACAGAAGAAGGCAAGCTCGAGCTCGAGCAAACAACAAGCAGCTGTCAAAAAATGCGGGAAAACCATTGCCCAACTGGGAGAACAGGCGGTGCAATCGATCCCCCCGCTTGTTGTGCCGCGAACAACACGTGACAGTACGCGCGCCCAATATTATTGTGGGCAAATAGTTTACGTTCCCGAGGTGGGCGATGTGGTAATAACCCAGGAGCATATAATGCAGGTTGAAACTCTCAACATCACTGTTGGACAACTCCTCGAGATCGAGGACATGCCTGTGCTTACAGAGGAGGAAATAAAACGGAAATATGCTCGGGGCCAACCTTTGGTCAAGCCAGAAGAGGTCAAGAAGCTCCCAACGAGAATGTATGAATTGCATCAATGGTACATGGACATTACCAAGAGATCCGATTGAGAATCCCTCATGGTGCAAGTCAAGAAGGATCATTACTACCATGAGAATGCTGTGACCTTTGAGTATTCTGAACTGTTTCAGTTATACAATCAAGACGCACTCGACAAATCTATCGTCAGTTGCTATTGTCTATAAGTGATTTCTTTCTGTAATTTAAGTCTCAAGCTAGCTGTAGTGATCCTTTTGATCAATCATTACCTGTAATTATCCTCACTATATTCTTTTCTGTGGTATTATGCAGGATGAAGATGTATGAAATGAGAAAAGGTGGACGCTATGGCATTGGGTTCATTGACCCAAACACCGTTAATGAATACACATGGAAAATAAACAAGCATTATGAAAAGAAGGTAGAGGACAGCATGCTAGAGTTCTTGAAGCACCTCAAATACAATGAAGATATACTACTTCCTTACAACTTCCAGTGAGTCACACTTTCTTGTACTACAAATTCTCTGTTTTTGCCTACTAGCTAGCTACATGTTTTTGCTTATATATGCCCGCTTAATTAAGACATGCAAACGTGTGTGCATGCAGATTTCACTCGATCTTGTGTATCATTAAAGTTGACGCCGGAACAGTTCAAATACTGGACTCACTACTCAAAGCAAATAGTGACTATAACATCTTGTTTGGGATAGTCAACAGGTAATTTCAATCATTATTAACTATATATCTCAGCCTATTTAGTTTGTCATTTCATGATATGAACTATTTAATAACCCCTTTATTCATTTTCTTTGTCGGCGGGCAGGGCTTGGGCAAGGTTCATCAGCGTCACAGAAGGCGAATGGAAACGACAACTGAAATGGTTTCGACCCAAGGTAAGTAATTAAGTAGTACTAGCTAGCTAGCTAGCTGCCATCTCTTTAATTATCATGCTTGATTAATTATTATCTGATCAAATTAAATTCCATTCTCGTAATAAAGGCCCTGAAGCAGGCGCAGGGGACTGATCTGTGTGCATTCTGCGTTTGCGAGAACATTCGCATGATGGCGTCCGAAAGGAGCAGATCTCAAAGACAGGAATGGGTACGCTTGTCAGAACACTATTCACAATTTTTACACCATTATCGATATCTAGCCACACAACTAATACACATGCATATTGATCTCCTTCTTAACAGTTCAAAGAGGTGCGGGACAAGCTCCTAGAAACGAAGCGCGTAGAAGCACTTCAAGAGGAAATAGCGGGATTTTTGCTCGACCAGGTCATAAATCCGAAGGGAGAATACTATTACCCGCTACCGCCCCCATCGACCAGGTCATGAACCACTTCCAATTGTCATCGTGCTCCGAAGGCACCAATTAGGCTAATGCCACTGGCTCCGAAGGCAACATGCATATGTAGGAGAAATTGTATATAGCTATACATGTGTGTATGTGTGAATTAATATGGTGGTTTGTGAGACATTGATGATATATATATGATTGGTTCTACTAGAAATGCTATATCTTCGCACGCAAGGAAGTGCCTCCTTATTACACACAAAAAATGAATACTCCCCCTGTTAATTGGGACCCAGTATAGTGGCAGGCTGACTTGTGGGCCTACTAAGTTGACGAGGACGGAGGGCTTTGTCAACTTAGTCAATATGCACGATTCTAGCTCCAGTGACTGTACAATGTCCATCCAACGGTCGTAGTGCTTCTTCAACCTCTGGTCTTCTTGCTCCAGCCGCCCAAACCAGCATCGGTCGTTCCCCGTGCTCCTGCCTCCCGTGACCGGCTGCGATGTGGCGGAGGCCTCACCGCCCCCTACTACTCCCACCGCTGGCCAGGCCATCCCTCTACTCACCCATACCCCCTGTTACTCTGCGGCGACGATAGCCTCACACCGCAGTGAACCAGTGCCCTCATACTCCGCTACGCGTGGGCATCCACTGCCGCGTCTTCCCTATCTCTGTGTCGTCCATTTCCTAGGCCTCGCCGTCGTCCACCGCCTAGGTGCTCTCGGCGCGGCGTGGTCAACGTGGTCAAGGAATGGCTTCCATCGGACGTGGACTGTACGTGGAGAGGCTGACAGCTGGGTCCACGGCCGCAGCAAGGAAGTGCTTCCTTATTACGTGCAAAATAATTATTCCTCCACCTGACAGTGGGGACCCACCGGACGGGCCACCGTATTTTGCCCCCTGACTACTCGGACCCACCAGCTACATCTTCGCATGCAAGGAAGTGCCTGACAGTCGGGACCCACCTGGTCGAAGTGTACGTAGCGTTGTCATTCTGGTCGCGAATGTGTACATACATATATACTGGTGGATGTAGAGGCACGCACGTGTTGTAGTAGAAGCGGCCAGGGTGCAAGAAAGAAAATACGGCCACGTATTTGTACATACGGGCGGGGTCTCGAACGCCTACTCATGCATACGTACGGCGAGGGCTCGTTGACATGGCTGGTTCGGAACGGAGAAACAACGTCGTCGTCGTGTTCATGGAGAGGCAACAGAATGCGTCGTGTTCATGGGGAGGCAACAATGCGTCGTGTTCATCGGGAGGCAATGGAACGCGTGGAAGCCAACCGGCTGGGTCGGAACGGAATGCGTGGTCGTGTTCATCGGGAGGGCTTGGACGGAACAGATGATGGAAACGAGGCCTAGCGTACCGCACAACGGAGGAAACGGACCTCCTACGTTCGAAACGGGGTCCTGTTGATCGGGAGGGGTCTGGTGTACCGCAAAACGAAGGAAACGGACCTCCTACGGTCGAAACGGGGGTCCTGTTCATCGGGAGGGGTGTGGCGTACCGCAGAACGGACGAAACAGACCTCCTACGGTTGAAACGGGGGTCCTGTTCACTGGGAGGGGTGTGGCATACCACAAAACGGGACTCCACGGGATACTGTTCATCTCCACCGTCGACCGCCTCCAGCCTCCACGAGCTACTGTTCATCCACCATCGACCTCCTCAAGCCTCCACCCGCGACTGTTCATTCACGGGCTCCTGTTCATCCAGCCTCCACCATGCGCTACTCCACCGGCTACTGTTCAACCAGCCCTCACCATGGGCTCCTGTTCAACCACCCCTCCACGGGCTACTGTTCATCCTACCCTCCACCATCTACTGTTCATCCTGCCCTCCACGGGGTGATCCTGTTCATCCAGCTCTCCACGGGGTCCTGTTCATCCAGCCCTAACCGGCTCGATCGATCGGGGTCTTGTTCATCCAGAGGAAACACCACGGGGTCC